>NC_141167.1:38775000-38862500 GCF_055505025.1 Bos grunniens | reverse complement strand
TGTTATTATTCAACATTGATTGAGTACCCTCAATTCAGTAAGCTTTTTATAGAATGTCCCAACAACTCTCAATTACCTGCAGGAGAAGCAGGTATGCGAAGAAATAAATGAAACCTGAGAAAAGGCCTGTAGTCCAGATCACAGATCTGAGAATAAACACCAAAACCTTATCTTGGCTGAGCTGTTGGCAAGGAACAAGAAGAAATCCTTGGAAGCTAAGCTTTCAGTTCCATGAGGGCAAGGGCTGTGCAAACCACTTCACAGCTGCTTTGCCGTGCCTAACACAGTGTCTAGTCTGGACACATTTGTCGAATGAATTTGTTTAAAGGAATGAATTGTGTTAAAAATATCAAGCATCTTTTTTGGTGTGCTATGTGTCAGGAACTATTTAAGAGTTTTTCACATCTTAATTTTATTAAATTGTCGTAACAATCTTATAAAGCTAGGTAGATATTATTATAACTTCCATTTACCAGAGGAAAAACTAAAAGTTCAGCGAGGTTAAGTAACTGGCTCAAGGTTGCCCAGCTAGTGAGGGAGGGCAAGGTCAGAAGTCAAACCCTGGCAATGTGGCACCAGAGTCTGATGGGCTCTCCCTGTTAGGACTAGAAAAAGTGAAAGCCGGATGTCTGCCTCTGGCTACCAGGTCACACTTCCTAGCTTTAAAAGTCTTGCTTCTTCATTCATCCGTGCCCTCCCTAATCTCAGACAGACCCTTGGACCCTCCTCACAGTACCTGCAGATAACCTGCTGCCTACATCAGTGGGGCTGTGCTCCTGACTTGGCCAGACACCCCCCAGCTTTCATCCTCCAGTGTCCTGTCTCAACCCTCCCTTTCATCTGATGGATTGTCCATCCTCAGTTTGAGGCTTCTCTGCTTACCTCAAAATACAGAGCTATCATCTTGATATTTTTATTCCTGTTTATGAAATGTCAGATTCTTCTACTTCTGTTCATTATCTCTATTCCTCTCCGTAACTCAACCAGGGGGAATAGTTAGCCTATTTTAGAGATGGGTGTGATGAAGTCAATGCTGGGATGTGGCAGGGCCCGGGTCCAGAGCTGGTGGGCCCAGCCCCCAGATCCAGGTTCCTCCCAGTATTCTGAATTGTTTACCCCACTTCCACACTCACCTGCTGTGAAAAGCCCTACCACCCAAACGGTGAGACAGCCAGAGTTTGGGATGGGGTAGACATGGTAGGTGAAGCTTCCATGCTCCCCAGTGGGGCTCAGTCAAGGAGCATTTGAGAGAATATCTGTCTCCTGAGCCCATAGTCAGCCACAAGGGCAAAGACCTAGGACAGGCAAGAGAGCCGTGCTGAACTCTGATATTAAAAAGGAGGCAGTAAGAGCAGAGTGATCACTCTCAGCCTGTATATTAAATGTATTTTCCCTTTGGAAAAAAAACCAGCCAAAGTTATGTTTCTACATAAAGGCAGTCTGTGTTTCATAGCTATTCTAATTTATGGGCCGTACATTCCTGTGATTGTCTTGAACTGAAGAGCCAAGTAAATAATCACGGAGAGCCACAGGTAAATCACTTGGAGGTGAACTGAGCCTGTCCAGGGCCTCCAGAAATAGCACAAACATTTCCTAATTTTGTAGATTTCTTCATCTGAGCCCAGAAAACGCCTTCTCTTGTTGGCTTTGAGGTCTGACTTTTTTTCCACTTACATCCTGAAGAGACAGCAGCAAGGTGAAACGTGAGACGTGTTAAAAGCATTTTCAAAGAGTCCGCTTCTAATTTTCCTTCTCAATTTCGAGGCAACAATGCCATTCGCTTCACTTCCACAAGTATTTATCCTGCTACTACAAGAGCTGGAAATGGGAGGCCGGGAGAGGAATCCAGAGTGGGGAGACATGGACCACAGCCTTCTGCAGCTTGGGACCTAGCTGATTATTTTAAATTTTGTTAAAATGCATGCGACATGAAACTACCATTTTAACTGTTTCCAAGTGTACAGTTCAGTGGCATCAAGTGTATTCATGTTGTTGTGTGATCATCAACCACCATCCATCTCCAGAACTTTTTCCTCTTTCCAAACTGAAACTCCATTTCCATTAACCAATGACTCCTCATTCCTTCCTGCCCCCAGCTCCTGCCACCATCATGCTACTTTATGAATTTGACTACACTAGGGACCTCATGTAAGAGGAATCCTGCTGCATCTGTCCTTTGGGGACTGGCTGATTTCCCTTAGCATAACGTCTTCCAGGTCCATCCATGTCAAAGCACCTGTGATTTTAAGAAGGAGAATATTGAACCAGTGGAAATAGTGGGTTGACCCAAGAGTTCAGTCGGGTTTGTCCATACGATGTTATGGAAAACCTGAACAAACTTCTGGGCCAGCCTAGCAAGTCGACCAGAGCGGGAAATGCATATTCAGTCATTTGTGGTTGTTATAAGGAACTGTGAACCTAAACTGCAATGATAAATCGAATGTACTTTTTGAGCTAATACTCTGGGCAAGGCCTCAAGGGGTAAAATGAAGCAACGTCCTCAGCTGCATGGATCGCATCCAGCTCTTTGTGACCCTATGGACTGTAGCCCACCAGACTCCTCTGTCCATGGGATTCTCCAGGCAAGAATACTGGAGTGGTTCTCTATGCCCTTCTCCAGGGGATCTTCCTAACACAGGGATTGAACCTGGGTCCCCTGCATTGCAAGCAGATTCTTTACCATCTGAGCCACTGTGGATGCCCAAATGAAGCAACAGAAGATGTTTTGCAAGGAGCTTATATCTAGCACAGGAGACCAGGGTGCAGATTCAAATTCAGATGTTAAGTGATAATTAACCTCAGAGTACAAATAAAAACACAGAAACATGGTTTTAGACAGAGAAGCCATTTCAGACAGATGTGATTGGAGAAGAGGTGGATCTTAGTGTGACCTTGAAGAATAGGTAGAATTTAGTACAAAAGGCATGGGGAAGGAGAGAGAAGACATTGCAGACCAGCATGGAATGAAAGTATGTTCACTGGCAAACTGCGTCTTGTTCACTGTTTGATGTCCTGTGCCTGGTACAATGTGTGTGTCCCAGGAATGAAGGAATGCAGAGCCCAGAGGCTGGAAAGACCAGGGTGAGTTTGGGAAACAGTGAGTACACAGTCTGCCTTGAGTAAAGGGTCCCGTGGGGGAGCTAAGGTAAGAAAGAAAATGTTGGTAGAGATCAGAATGTAGAGAACTTTGACTGTCAGACTAAGGAACTAGAACTTTCTTCTGTGGGAGAAAGGGGGCCATTGAAGGTGGTTGTTCCAAGGGAGTTCATAGTGACCATTCCACACCAATTCTGATCATAAGTGTCATCAAAACACAAATTCTCCCCGAGAAGCTAAAAGTGGCAATAGCTGGGTAAATATCAATAGAGCATAAGGGTCTTCATTGGACATATACAGACTGGGTAATGTCTCCTTTAGAAGTATCAGTTTTTGGAAGCATTTTGACAGAAGGTAGAGAAAGCTGGCAATCACGAGTCTAGTAAGGACAACATTCCCCTAATCAAACATAAAAATGACAATTAAACTGTTGAGATTAAGAGGGAAAAGGCAGATCTTGAGGCCATGAAAAGAGAGAGGATTACAAAATTAAGGGATCTTGAAATTCCCTTAGGAGGATCAGAAGCCAGAGACCATGACAAATGGCAGGCTGGCCAGTAAGGGAAATTTCAAAAGGAAAGAAGAGAAGGAAGGTTTTTGCTTTATAGAGTGCAAGGTTGGGATGGTTGCCCAGCTTTCATATTGAAAAGAGAAGGAGAGCTTCAGGATGAAATAGTTGGAGAGAGTTGATCTGAAGCAAGGCAAATGTGGATAGTCTCAAGGCATAGTCATAGGGTCATAAGAACATAAAACTTAAGGAGAGGAGAGATGTGGACAAGAGAGAGGGAAGGAGAGGAGAGAGATGGGAAGGAGGAGGCTGACTCTACATTTAACAAGAAGTCACTCTAACTGGTTAAAACAAAAAGGGACATTGATTACAAGGTCACAGGGGTGTTTTATGGACTCTAAAAGGGCAGCCAAGATTGAGAGAAGAATGAAAGCAGGGACTGGAGAGCTGTCCAGAACCAGCAATGACCCTCTTTGTCTCTGTCCCTTCCAAGGCCACCTGCATGCAACTCTCTGCCCGCCTCTCCACTACTTTATTCTTTGTTCTCTCTTCTATGCTTGATAGCTGTCCCCATGACCACCAAGATGATTTACCCCCAGTTCAAAAGGCCCACAGAAGCTAACTAGTGGCCCTAACTCCCTTTCCAAATATCTGAGGGAGAAAATATGATTGGTCTCTTTGTGCAGTACCTGGTTCCGTCAGCTATAGGCCAGGTGGGTAGAGGCACTCAGTGTAAACATGGCTCCTGAGACTGGGATGGCGGTTTTGGAAGGCATGGGCCAGGCTAGGCAGATTCCATAGAAAGTCTGGACTAAACTGAATTGATCAGGAACCATGGAACCCTGTTAGGTAGGAAAGGCCTGAAGGACCATGAGCTGTTTCAGTCTAGAGAAGCAAGGGCCTCAGTGGCCATGAGAACAGCCAGATGAGGAGCCTGCAGGTTTGTGCATGGCTCTGCAGTGACAAGGCGGCTGATTCCAGTAGAAGAAGGGGGTAAAAAGCTACAATTTAAAGCCCCAGTGATTTGAGGCAGTGTACAATAACAGTGAAATAGAGATGGAAGTAGGGAACAGAACTAAAAAAAGGAGAAAGCAAATATATTAAAAAAAAAAACAGTGGGTTCTACCAAGCTGCTATGGTTAAACTTCAAGTTTGATTTTGATCTCCCTGGTGGCCAGAGATATCTGTTACCATTTGCAGGACTAGAAGAAGCAGCAATTCCTCAAGACATAGGAAGTACTTCTGACACAGATTCCTTAAGGAAATTTCTCAACAAAAATATCACAGAAGTAAATATGATAATAATGAGGAGTAATAACTACTACTTGTTCAAAATTACTTTGTGGCAGGAACCAAGCTACATTATATATGAATTATGTATAATTATATATATGAATTATATATATTATATATAATTCATTCTATCCTGACAGGACTCCACTGGGTAGTCACTATTAAGCTCGAGTGACTGGTGAGGAAAATAAAGGGGCACAGAGGGGCCAGGAGACTTGCCCACATTCTCACAGCTGGTAGGAACGGTAGCAAAGGCACTGCCAGACTTTAGGGCCATACACTCAGCTACTACAAAGAATACTGTTCTTTAAAAGGAAAAGGTGAGACGTGAATGAGAAAAATTTCAGCCATGACCAGCACTCTCAAGTAGCTTTCAAGTAGTTGGTGGAAAGAAAGACATACACAAATAAAAAGCTAAAGATAACACACTGTTGCCGTTTTTGAGAGAGAACATGCAGTGAGTCAGGCTTTGTTTTATATGTTTCTTATATTTTATCTCTTGATTTTCTAAATAAGCCTAAGAAGTATGTATAAGTGCCCTGGTCCTCTGTGTTTAGAGACTAGTTCTAACTGGGCCAAGTCCAAAATTCTTTGTCTGGCTGTCAAAGTTCTGCACAATTTAGCCTTTTTGTATCCAACATAGTTTCTCATGACTGTCCTAAAAGTGGCAGCCATATAGCGAATGAAAAGGCACAGAATCTCAGGCTCTGCCATTTTCTTATTGAGGGAATTTGAGTGAGTTCTTTAACCCATCTGAGCTTCAGTTTCTTCATATGCTCAATGGAGAGAATGATAACTATTTTCAAGATTTTTAAACGAACAAAAGGTTTAAGAATGTATCATCCAGGGGATCACAGGATATCTGAAGGAAGGAGGGACTGGGGATGAGGAGTTGAAGGAACGATCTGTCTATTCATTTCTTCATCCCATCAATATTTACTGATACTGGACATAATTACTTCTGTGTTTGGTACCAAAGATCCAAAGGTGAAAGGGATGTGTCCACCCTTGAGGAAGCTACAGCTTCCTGGCGAAGGAGAGGAAGGGCACGTTTAACTAGTGACAGCATCATGCATAGCGAGAAGTGGTTAGTGATGAAGATCTGGAACAGACTTGCAGAAATACGAAATTTATTTTATTTTTTCAGAAATATGAACTTTAAAAACAGAGAGCGAGGGAGAGGTTCTGATTCAAGACGGTGGTATAGGAAGATCCCGAACTCAGTTCCTCCCATGGACACAGCAAATGTATAGCTACTATGGAACAATTTCCTCTAGAAAAGAACCTTAAAAATGGCATATCAGGCCCTTCACATTGAGCAAATGAGAAGTAAACCATATTGAAGTGGGTAGGAAAGACTGAAATAGTATCAAGCATCCTTTTCAGACTATAATGGTATGAAATTAGAAATCAATTACAGTAAGAAAACTGGAAAATTCAAAAATACATGTAGACTAAACAATACACTCCAGAACAGCTAATGGGTCAATGAAGAAATCAAAAGTGAAATTAAAAAAATACCTTGAGACATATGAAAATGGAAATACAATATACCGAAACTTATGGGATGCAACTAAAGCAGTTCTAGGAAGGAAGTGCATAATGATAATGCCCACCTCAAGGAACAAGAAAAATCCAAATAAACAACCTAACTACACCTCAAGGAACAAAAAAAAAAATGAAGCCCAAAATTAGCAGAAGAAAGGAAATTACAAACAACAGAGACAAACTAAATAAAATAGAAACTAAAAACGGAAATAAAACAAAGAGCTGGTTCTTTGAAAAGATAAGCAAAATAGACAAACATCTAGCTAGACTCACTAAGAAAAATGAAAGTTCACATAAATAAAATCAGAAATGAAAGAGGAGACATTACAGTTGATAACACAGAAATTCAGAGGATCATAAGAGAGTACAACAAACAGTTATATACCAACAAATGGGGCAACCAAAGAGAAACAGATAAATTCCTAGAAACATATAACCGTACAAGACTGAATTATGATGAAATAAAAAATCTGAACAGATCAATTACTAGTAAGGTGATTGAGTCAGCAATTTAAAAACTCCCTACAAACAAAAGTCTAGGACCAGGTGACTTCACTAGTGAAATCCACCAAATTAATAGCAATCCTTCTCAAACTCTTTCCAAAAAGAGAGGAAGGGGACATCCTTCCAAACATAGTTTTCAAGGCCAGCACTACTCTGATACCAAAACCAGACAAGAATATCCAACAAAAAAAGAAAGAAAAAAAGAAAATTCTAGGCCAGCATCCCTGATGAGAGCTTCTCTGGTGGCTCAGTGGTAAAGAATCCACCTGCCAATGCGGGAGACATGGGTTCAATCCTTGGGTAAGGAAGATCCCCTGAAGGAAGAAATGGCAACCCACTGCAGTATTCTTGCCTGGGAAAGAGGAACCTGGTGGGCTACAGTCCGTGGTGTCACAAAAGAGTCAGACACGACTTAATGACTAAATAATAACAACATCCCTGATGGACATAGATGCAAAAATTCTCAGCAAAACATTAGCAAACCAAATTCAACAATACATTACAAGGATTATATGCTATTATCAAGTAGATTTATTCTAGGGATGCAGGGATAGTTTGACATATGCAAATTAATCAACATGAAACACCACATTCACAAAATGAAGGATTAGAATCATAGGATGATCTCAATATATGCAGAAACAGCATTTGAAAATCCAACATTCATTTGTGATAAAATTCTCAACAAGGTTAGTACAATGGGAACATACCTCAAGATAACAAAAGCCACACAGGACTAGCTCACAGAAAACATCATACTCAACAGTGAAAAGCTGAAATCTTTTCTTTAAGATCAGGTACACAGCAAAGATGTCTATTTTTGCCAATTTTATTCAGCATAGTATTGACTGTTGAAATTTTATCCAGATCAATTAGGCAAGGAAAAAAAAAAAGGCATCCAAATTAGAACAGAAGAAACAAAACAGTCAGTATTTCAGATGACAGGGTACTATATATATAGAACACTCTAAAAACTCCAACAAAAAATGATTCATACGAATAAATGAGTTCAGTAAAGTTGCAGTATGTTGTTGCTGTTTAGTTGCTAAGTTGTGTCCAGCTCTTTTGTGACCCCATAGACTGTAGCCTACCTTGCTCCTCTGTCTATGGGATTTTCCAGGCAAGAATACTGCAGTGGGTTGCTACTTTCTTCTTCAGAAAATCTTCCCAACCTGGGGATCAACCCCCCATCTCCTGCATTGGCAGGCAAATTCTTTACCACTGAGCTACCAGGGAAGCCCCAAAGTTGTAGTATGCACAGTCAAAATACAGAAATCTATTGCATTTTAATATAATAATATCAAACTACTAGAGAAATTGAGAAAACAATCCCATGTACAATTGCATTAAAAAAAATAGCTGGACTAAATTTAAGCAAGGAGGTGAAAGGCCCTGTGCACTGAAAACTATAAGACACTGATGAAAGAACCTGCAGAAGGCACAAATAAATAGAAGGATTTTGTGCTAGTAGATTGGAAGAATTAATATTGTTGAAATCATTACTACCCAAAGCCACCTGTAGATTCAGCACAATTCCTATTAAAATTTCAGTGACATTTTTCACAGAAATAGGACAAATAATCTTAAAATTTGGATGGAACCACAAAAGACCTCTAATAGTCAAAGAATCTTGAGAAAGAAGACTAAAGCTGGAATCGACATGCGCCCTCTTTGCAAACTATATTACAATGCTATGATAATCAAAGTAGTATGGTACTGGCATAAAAACAGACACAAAGATCAATGTGACAGAATAGAAAGCCAAGAAATAAACCCATGCATATATGGCCAATTAACTTCTGACAAAGGAGCCAAGAATGTAAAATGGGGGAAGAACAATCTCTCCAATAAACAGTATTAGAAAAACTGGACCGCTGCTGCTGCTAAGTCGCTTCAGTCGTGTCCGACTCTGTGCGATCCCATAGACGGCAGCCCACCAGCTCCCCCATCCCTGGGATTCTCCAGGCAAGAATACTGGAGTGAGTTGCCATTTCCTTCTCCAATGCGTGAAAGTGAAAAGAATGAACAGACCGCTATCTTACACCATACACAAAAATTAACTCAAAATGGATTAATGACTTGAATGTAAGACTTGAAACCATAAAACTTTCAGAAGAAGACCTAGGCAATAAGCTCCCTGACATAGGTCTTAGCAGTATTTTGGGGGATTTGACACCAGAAGCAAAGACAAGAAAGCAAAATAAATAAGTGAGATAACATCACACCAAAAGCTTTTGCACAATGAAGGAAATAGTCAACAAAATGAAAAGGCAATTTCGTGAATGGGAGAAGATACTTTCAAAGGACATATCTGATAAGGGTTGATATCCAAACTACAGAAAGAACTCATACAATTCAATATAAAAAGAATGGAGAAAGACAATGTGGTATACACACATGCAACACACATACATGATGGAATATTATTCAGCCATAAAAAGAACAAAATCTTGCTATTAGGTTGGTGAAAAAGTAATTGCAGTTTTGGATCATGAATTTTAAATCATTAGAACTAGGCACAAATACATCTGTATTAATCAAAATAGGAACCATTATAATCATCACGTTTTTGCTAATGAGAAGTTTGTTTATTCCTGTAGTGTAAAAATCCATGCTTCAGGATTTGACAAAAAGTTGGAAGGCATTTTCGGCATCTTGCTGATTGTGGAAGTGTTTCCCTGCAAAAAGTTGTCTAGATGCTCTTGGTTGGTGAGAGGTCAAGTATATATGGTGAATGAGGCAAAATTTCATAGCTCAATTTGTTCAACTTTAGAAGCATTGGTAGTGTGACGTGAGTTGGATGTTGTCATGGAGAACTGGGCTCTTTCTGTTGACCATTGCCAGCTGCAGCATTGCAGTTTCATTGATTTGCTGAGCATAATTCTCAGATGTAATGATTTCCCCAGAATTCAGAAAGCTGTATCAGACCAGCAGCAGACCACCAAACAGTGACCAGGACCCTTTATGGTGCGAGTTCGGCTTCGGGAAGTGTTTTGGAGCTTCTTCTTGATCCAACCACTGAAGTGATTTTCACTGGTTGTCATATAAAATCCACTTTTTGTCACACATCACAATCTGATCAAGAAATGGTTTGTTGATATTGTGTAGAGTAAGAGAAGAGGAAGCTTCAAAATGACGATTTTTAAAAAAATTTTCAGTCAGCTCATGAGGCACCCACTTATCGAGCCTTTTCACCTTTCCAATTTGCTTCAAATGCTGAATGACTGTAGAACAGTTGACACTGAGTTCCTTAGCAACTTCTCGTGTAGTTGTAATAGGGTCAGCTTCAATGACTGGTCTCAGTTTATCGTTGTCAACTTCTGATGGCTGGCAACTATGCTCCTCATCTTCAAGGCTCTCGTCTCCTTTGCAAAACTTCTTGAACTAACACTGCACTGTATACATTTGTTAGCAGTTCCTGGGCCGAATGCGTTGTTGATGTCGCAAGTTGTCTCCACTGCTTTACAACCCACTTTGAACTCTAACAAAAAAATTGGTCAAATTTGCTTTTTGCCTAACATCATTTCCATTGTTTAAAATAAATATGAAATAAACAGCAAGTAATTAGCCAAAAAAATAAAGTGAGAAATGCACATTAAAATGATGTATAACATAACCACATTTAAGAATGTATTCCAGTATCATATATAGCAAATTTCAACAATGCAAAAACCGCAATTACTTTTGCACCAATCTGAATATTTGCAACAGCATGGAGGGACCTATGGGGAATTCTGCTAAGTATGTCAGACAGAGAAAGACAAATACTATATTATCTCACTTACATGTGAAAGCTCAAAGAAAAAACAAAACAAGCTTATAATACAGAGAATAGATTGGTGGTTGGCAAAGATGGAGTAGGGGATGGGCAAAGTGGGTAAAAGAAGTCAAAAAATGCAAACTTCCAGTTATAAACTAAAGAAGGCCAGGAGATATAATGTATAGCATGGTGATTATACTTCATAATATTATATTGCATAATTGAAAGTTGCTAAGAGAGTAGATCTTAAAAGTTCTCAGCACAAGAAAAAAAATTCCGTGACTTTGTATGGTGACAGATGTTAACTAGACCGACTGGGTCTAGTTATTGTTATTTGTATATATTGCAATATATACAAATATTGAATCATTATATGGACTGCCTATAGCCAATATAATGTCAGTTATGTCTCAATAAAATGAGAGAGAAAGGCACCTTACATGAGCAAAACTTTATTGAAAATGCTGGTAGCACTTGGTATCTGAGTAAGTCCAAGGGTGAAGAAGATGGAGAAAAGCCTGGGAGGAGGAAATTAGATGGAGACGTTGGTTTGGTTTAGTGGTGAGACATTCATTCAAAAAATATACAGGTGGCAATGACATGGACCAGAACTGGGTGTGAGGAAAGAACAGGATCAAAATTTAGGAATAAGAAGTAGTGATGTGATAATTGTAATCATAAAATGTGGCTTTCTGAGGAACTGTATAAGATATAAGAAGAGAAGTTTAATGAAATAACCTTGGAAACGTGAGGAGAAGGAGAAGCCAACAAATAAGGGAATAGAGAGGTAGGAGAGAAGACAGTTGACTCAGTATAGTGCAATATCCCAAAGTCATTTGTGGAGAGTTGAGAAGAGCAACAGAATTACCTAAAATGTTTCGTTTTGTTTTGTTAATCAGGATAAGAAAAGGTAAAATTTTTTTAGCCACAAATCAGAAAGAGCAATCAGTAAAGAAAAATCCAGATTGTAGAACGTTTGGAAAGCTACAGGTAAAGATAAAAATAGAGGTAGTTGACATTAATCACTCATCTGAGAAATTCTACAATAAAGGAAGGAAACACACAAAATAGTGAATAAATGGGCCATCAGGGTCAAGTGAATGGTTCTTTTCAATTGAGAGAAAACTCCACTGAGAACAAAGCAACGCATGAGAGATATTTTGATGTAGGGTTTGGGAAATGTTCAAGAACTTGCACCAGGTAGGCTAAGTCTTCTCATATAAGATTAAACCAGAGAGTTTCTGATTGGAACATAGGAAGGGGAAATATTCTTAATCCTGGAAAACAAGTTGAATTTTGATAATATGAACTTTGGGGTGCTAAACCTTCATTTGTCTCTCTAGCAGGACGGCAAGAACCGAGGGAGACAAGGAGGGCTGGTGACCTGGGTTTGGGGTTGACACCTATTTGAAGCAGGAATGAGAATCTGGAGCGTGGGCAAGGTTAGGTGTCTAGGCTGGATAGTGAGGGCTGGGTGGGGATGGGAGCAGAGTCAACAGAATGAAATGGGTAAAGAAGGAGGTTTTGAAGGCTCTGGCTTAAGTGAGGTTTTGGAGAAGTCAGGGGAAATGACAGGAGAGCTTGTTTCCCAGGGCTGCCTTCACAGATTACTCCAAACCTGGCTTAAAACAAACAGAAATTCATTCTCTCCCAGACCGGTAAGCCAGAAGTCTGAAATCAAGGTATAGGCAGAGGTGTGCACCTTCCAAAGGCCCTAGGGGTGAACCCTTGCCTCTTCGACCTGCTGGTGGCTCTGGGCATCCCATGCTTTGTGGCTGCATAACTCCAGTCTCTCTCTGTCTTCGCGTGACCCTCTCTTCTGTGTGTCCCAAATCTACCTCTACCTTTCTCTTATTAAGGATACTTGTCATTGGATTTAGGCTACACCTGATAATCCAGGATTATCTCATTTCAAGATCCTTAAATTAATTGCATGTGCAAAGACTACCTAAAGAGACTTGCATTCACATGTTTGTGTACATACATCTTTTGGGGGGCCATCATTCAACCCACCCCAACAGGTAAGGAGGATGTAATCAGAACTAGGAGCCCACCCTGAAGGAGGGCAGAGTTGCACCAGTGTCTTTGGGTCTCTTTTGGCATATATGACACATATGCTGATATATGGTGCAGAGGGGGATTGAGAAGGTCAAGTTGGGGAATAATGATATTAATAGTTGTGACAGCCAATGTTTCAGGAATGGATTCCTTGAGAAGGATGGATGAAATGGTTAAAACTAAGTGGCCAGTGGCAGGTATTTCTCTAAAGTCAGTGAATTCTGGAGGTCTTCTGCCGAGGGTGTTAGGAGACCAACTACCAAGACTTTAAATATTGATGAGAGAATGACACTGCAATGATCTGGAAGTTCCATTAAGACCCAGGAGAAGGCTGACCCTCTTTTTTTATCCCTCTCAGCCAGGGAGCATGGGACCTATGTGGGAAGATAGTTTCTTTCTCACTTCTAGATACTACTCATGGTTTCTCTACCCCACAGAGAAAGTACCCCTCCACACACCTCAAAAAAATTCTTTAAGCCAATGGAAGATAGGGCAACTGGATTTCAAAATTTTTACCTCCCCCCTTTAAAAAAAAAAAAACAAGACAAAATTTTTCTTTTTTATGTTTCTGGATTTTCTTTCTTTCAGATAGCTACATGTCTGTATCTATCCAAAATAGCTTGCTTGAGAGCAGGGACCATGTCTATTTGCTTCTTCTTTTATCTTTGGAGTCCAGCAAAGAACTCAATTAGCAGAGTTTGTCAAAATGAATGAGTGGATGAAAGAATATATAAATGAATGTGTGAATGAAATTGTGTTTTCCTAGTTTCATATGCATGGAAACCACCAGCAGGACTGTCTTTTAGCAAGTGTTGAAGATGGGCTCACTTGATCTGTGTCCCGTCCTTGAATTCCTGTACCAGTATGGATAATAGCTCAGCGCCTTGTCAATAAGTACAGCGTGTTCCATCCGCAGCTGCCAAACTCTTAACAAGCCATCTGACGGAGGTGCTTGTGTGAAGGTGACACTTGCTCCCACCAATGTCATCTAAGGAAATACCCATCTTCCCTTAAGTGTCTCTCCTCCCTGCCTTCACATATCAGTGCACTGTAAATGATGATGAGGAGGGTTTGTAAATCAAGAAAAAGGCCCTGCTTTCAAGCACTCCTTAATTAGGTAGGATGGATACAGCATCCTAGTTCATTTGGACGGGACAGTGGGGAACCGTTCCATCTCTTGCACGTCCCCACCTGGGCCCTGCAGTGTTCCCAGGGTGATTGCTCTGTGCAAGAAGTTTATACCTTCTAAGCTTCTTCCTTCTTATGCCAGGGCTGGGAGGGGTATCATGCAGGTAAAGTCTGCCACCAGTTTAATGAAAAGGTTTGGAGCTTCAATGTGAAGTTAAACTTTCGGTTTATTTAGTAACATATATCATCTGTTTCTGAAAACAAGTAAAAGTTTCTTCTAAGATTACATACATTAGGTCAGGGGAAAATAAACTATAAATAGATGAGAAAAAAGAAGTAGAGTTTGGAATCCAAAACCAAGCCAGGAAGGAGACTATAACACAGCAATGCCGACTGAAAGCCCTGCATCCTCTGTCTGTGTGGGATTCACATTTAGATCTGAGTGTTCTACAACCAGCACGAAAGGGAACCCTGATCAACCATACAATTTACAGCATCCATGACACAACGTGCTCACAGGTCAAATACTTAGTAAAACTCAGTTAATTCTGACCTGGGACCAGGCAGGAATTTCTCCCAGGGCTCCTCATAATGAGGGCACTCTGTGATGAAATAAAACACGTCAATAAAATCTCCACACAAACAATGCATTCTGCACAAAACTATTCCTTAGTAGAAACTCACAACATCAACATCCGCCCAAAAGGTGAAAACTATAAAAGCAATTCTTTGTGGACCAACATGAGGGAACCAGTTCAGTGCTGGCCTGGCTTAAACTGGGAATAGACTTGAGAGAAGCTTGACAGCTGGATCCAGGTAAAAGTGAATAGGTGGTTCAATGAGTAAAGAATCCTCAATTCAGGAGACACAGGAGATGCGGGTTCAATCCCTGGGTTGGGAAGATCTCCTGGAGAAGGAAATGACAGCTCACTCCAGTATTCTTACCTGGGGAATCCCATGGACAGAGGAACCTGGTAGGCTATAGTCCATGTGGTCAAAAAGAGTTGGACACAATTTAGAGATTAAACAACAACAACGAAAAGTGAATTTTAATCATTACTTAATTAGCTGTGTGCTCTCAAGGTGTCTGCACCTAGGTTTACTTATCTATATAATGGTTTGATATGATCTCTTTTGTGCAGACTGTTGTTAAGTATGAAGGGCAGTGTAGATGCAGGGCCCGGCACAATGTCTGAAACAGAACAAGTCCATAGAGAAGACTAGCTATAAAGGCTTCTGTTGTGTCCTTGGGCAAGGTGAATTTCTTGGGTCTCGATTTCTTCATCAGAAACTAATGGTGTTGATTAGTTTGCATCTCTAGCATTCTACTTTATGATTCCATGAAATGTAAAATATAACTTTATATAAAAAAACAGGAATACTAAAATTATGTTGTTGCTTTTGTGCAAATTTTCTCCATTTTAATAACAGTTCATACTGTACACATGTTCTCAGACCTACTATAGAAATGTGATAATATCAAACAATTTATTAATGCATGATATAAAAATAGGGAATAGAAGTTGGTAGAAAAGTCTTAAATGCAGGTAACTACTGGACTCCTATCCCTACTGCTTGCTGGATAGAGTCTCATTTTCTTAGCAGGGACCTGGAGACCCCTCAGCATGTGGCCACTGCCCCATCCTCTGGCCTTGCCCCTGACCTTGATCAAATGCCAGTGGTGGTCCAAACCCACCCAATTTCCTTAAACTGTGCTTTACAGTTTACAAACCAGTTCTTCTGCCTCCAGTGCTTCATCCCACCCTTCCCAACTGGCATCCAGAAATCCACTTAAAGAAATTTCTAGATGGCTAATACTAACTCCTAAGTTATCTTCTTAGAAAGATAAAGTGTGAAGGAACAAAAATAATATCCAGTGCTGCGGTTTCTGTTTCTCATTGTGCCAATAGCAATCCTAAGATTTGTTAAGTACCTACAATGTCCCAGGCACTGCCTCATATACACTGTCTTTTCATTCTCATAGCATCCCTCAGAGGTGAGAAGTGTGCCCATTTTACAGATGATGAAACAGAGGCTCAGGGAAGTTAAGTAATTTTCTCAAAATAAAACAACTAGATGGTTTGGGAGTGGAATTTGAGCCCAGGTTTCTGAATCCAAAGCCAGTGTTCTTTCTGTCCCACCATACTCCCAAAGGAGCGAACACCATCTCAGGTGGAGCTCTCTACACAAGAAGTGGGGCAGTCAGATACATGAGACACAGTGACTCCTGAAGGGGTGGAAGGTAATTTGACAGTCTATTCTATTGGCTCCAGAGGGGACTATTCTCAACTGTCTTTCCCCAGTACACACACTCTCTCATACACACACACACACATACACACACACACACACACTCTCAATCTCTTCATCAAATCAATTGGCAGTATGTACAGAAAGTCACAGGACTACCCACGTGGTGCTCCTGATAAAGAACCCACCTGCCAATGCAGGAGATGCCAGAGATGTGAGTTCAATCCCTGGGTTGGGAAGATCCCATGGAGAAGAAAATGGCAACCCACTCCAGTATTCTGGCCTGGAGAATTCCATGGTGGGTTACAGTCCATAGGGTCGAAAAGAGTTGGGCACAGCTGAATCAACTTAGCACACACATTCTAATTTGAGAGCTTTCAAAAATCACGATGACCCAATTACTTTTCTTCTTCTTGTAAATTTAAGGAAAACTTAGAAATGCTAGGACATGAGACAAGGCACAGAAAGGCAAGGAACTGAGGGAATAGGAAATATGTATCCTGACAAGAACTCATGGCATGTCATCTCTGTTTTAGGCAACAATTGCAGAATTGCCATTGGGGGGCCAGAATATTGTTTTTCAGCAGAAAGTAGTTTTCTGTGTTTGAGCATCCAAATGCAAAAAGAAAAATACCAGTACCACAGGCCAAATACAAAGAGGGGGGGATCCAATTTTAAAAATGCTCATGGCAATGAAAAACTATAACTTTCCATGTGAACCAATTCATTGAGGCCTTAACATTCATTTGTTGGGAATGGAGGGGGCAGTAAAATCTGCCGTCGGAGCCAACTGGGGAGCGGCAGGCTGGAAAGGTCAGCTCTGGCTAGGGATGCGCAACTCCTCAACTTTGTTAAAATGATGGTATTCGACAGAAGTTACATCTGAGGTCAAGTGACCGCAATAACAGGGGACAAGGAGTGCTCTCAAATCATTCTCAGGGATGAAAATGACATGAAACTGACATAATATCTGAGGTGAGATGAAACTCAAATCCTCAGCAGCTGAACACTTCACCTACTGATGGGCAGCCTGACCCTCACCAATCTCATAATCATATCCGTGTCAAGAGGGGAGCAGAGTAACAGAAGGCGTCGCTCTGGCATTTTGGGGGAGGGAAGGCTTTGTCTCTCTGCTTCTGAAATGATGTTGTTAAAAGTTTCAATACTCAGCTCTAAACCTTTCAAATCAATGTCTTATTAGAAAAATTGGATTCCACATACACATATGGAACCTCTTCCCTTATGTAATATTTCTTCACTCTGGGTATTTCTTGGCTAGAATTTTCAGCAATAAAATGTGTGTTTTAGTTCAATGACTATCTTGATGTCATTTAAAGATTCAAGCCAACGGCAGTCAAATCAGGAGGACGATCTCTAATCTGGCTTAATCTTCTAGCTTCAAAACTACTGTGCACTCCGCAGCGCAGTGGGTGCAGGAGGGGTGGGGTGGGAAGAAGATAATTATAAATTATAATCTCTTTGCCCCCAAATAACTTGTGTGAAAGGAGGGTGTTCTGGAGACTGTTGAATATATTAACCCATGATAAAGGACTTTAGAAAAGGGAAGCCTAAACCACATTTGAATTTAAAGCAAGCATTAAAAACCCAAAAGGAGAAATATTACATTTAGTCAGATGTTACAAAAAATACTTCATGCTCTGCCATCTGTCCTGTACTTGCTGTAATGTGAGGTTCAGTCTCACAGACTGTACCCCCATCTATCGGTGTGTTTAAAAGAAGTTTTGGTGTATGTTTGTTTTTTTCCCCTGAGGAGAGAGAGGATGAATCAAGGTGTGGCTGATTTGCATAAACACAAGGGCTCTGACTTCCAAATACACCCTATCTGTTCCCTGCCAATGAGAGTGGGCTCCCCCAAAGCCAATAAATACAGTTGTCAGCAAGGGGATGAATCAGCATGTATTTAAATCAAAGACAGCCACGAAAGACTGCATTAGTTCTGTTCCCAGGACCTGTCAAACCACAGAAGAGATTAAACATCTGACCCTCTTCATCCCCATCATTGCTCCACAAGAGACATTTCTGTCACTATTCCTGCCACTTGGGTTTCAAAGATGCCACAAAGCCTAGGGCGACCTCTGCTACATTTCAGTGTTGTTTATTGATTTCTGACCCAGTGCTTAATAGTTTTCCCAGTCCCCCTGAATGGCTTTTGTAAGCAATGGGGTTTGTACATCTCACCGATCAATACCTTTTATATTTACAATAAAATTGAAACGGCTTCTGCTGGGGGCGCAGCCCAGCATTTGTCATCCTTCAGCGAGGGAAAACTATGTCATTATCTGAATTAAAACATTTATTTCTGATTAAGAGAGTGTCCTATCTCATTAATTTTTCCCTTTCCAATAGAAGGCGAATAGAACCCTATTGATTTTTGCACTTTTACACATCTCCACTGCTGGGAAGATAATTGAGAAGTTAGCCAGAATAAATGAAGTTTCAAGTCTAGTGGGCCAGCCAATACCTTCCAAATTCAAGGTGTTTTTATGAAGCTGGATTTTAATTTGTTGGCAAGCTGAAGCAGTGGGACTTATTCGGCTGAGTAAATTGGATTAAGAGTAGAATCGGCTCAAAGCATGTCTTGGGGAATGCTGAGGGCCTGACTCCCCCCTGACAGTCAGAGCCTTGCTTTAGATTTATGCTAAGACAGCTTCCAAATTGCCCTCCTTCAAAAATCCCAGCTCGCTTCAGGAAGTGTGGATCACTGACCTAAAAGCCTATTAACTCATGTTTCCCTTCTTCATGCCCATCATCTTAAAAACAACCAAGATCTAATCGGAGGTTGAACTAGACCTTTGGATTGTCGGCACCAATTGATTACACTTTATTAGAATAATGGGACTAAATCCAAGTTTCATTAAAAGGAATTCCCTTTGCTTAGAACCCTTTTTTCCGAAGACCTTTCAATTATAAGCCCTTTTGGCACACATAGGGAATCCTACTCACTCTGATATTTTTCTCATTTAGGAATTAACAGTCATTTGTTCTTATTTCCATATGCAAAACCCAAGCATTGTTTCTCCTGGAAAGGACAGAAAATGTACCTGGTCTCTAGGGTTAGAATACAGGGGATACAGACAATTTAAACCATAGCTATCTTTGTTAATGCCTTAATTCATTACCTTCTCTGTAATTTATTTATCATTGGTCCATTACTTTTAGCATTCACATTCACTTCTACATATCTTTAGTCCCTCCAGGAAAAACAGGTTTCATCCTCACATTAAAGGAGAATGAGAACGAGGTTACAACTAAAGCTCTTCCAAGTTATAGCTAAAGATTCTTCAAAGGAAAAAAAGTTGCCAGGTGACCTGAAAATAGAGATATGCAGAGGTAAGAGCTCATCTAGAAACCAGGTTGAGAATTTGAATTCGTGGTTAGAACCCCGCAGTTTGAGGGGAACATGAAAATCATGCTTCCTTTTAGAAGTAAAATGAATCAGTGAAAATTAAGGAAACTTTTACAGAAAAGATTTCCTGGATTTATGAAGCTGAATTTATGTAACATAGGACAGCCTGAATTTGGTGGCATGCTCTTTGGTATATACATACACACACGCACACCTGCAGCGAAAAAGAAACAACCAAGGAAGCACTTCAAGAAGGCTTTATTGAAAAAAAAAAAAAAATCAACACAGCAGATTAAAAATGCTGTGAAAGTGAAGAACTTAATTTCTGACTGCATTTTAATGCATAGTTCGAAGTACCAAAGTATGCAAAAGGTTGAATACATTCATCACAAACAGTTCTGTTTTCTCTCTTTACACCAATGAGGAATTACAGGATTACCAATGACCTTCCTCCCAATGAAGCTCAGTAATTATGGTCATTTATTATACAACTGAGATGAATGGATGAGATTTACATAGAATAAAAATATTATTTAACAGCTGTGTTATTGATGTGTGAAGTGTAATTTTAATTTATTTAAATGCTATAAATATATTGTTAACGTATTCTTTTCAAATTAACCTCCTGAACCACACACTGGCAAAACTTCAATTAATAGTGTGCTAAAATCTATTTTCTCATGTTGTGTGGAACTGTGTATGGGTAAAAATATGTACTGCTGTGATGCCTCGGCATACTTTACCAGTGTATTTTACTTTTCTCCTTGATTCATGATTTCATTTTGAAATTGAATTTCAATTGGAATCATTTAGGAAAATATATCTTCCCTTAAATAAAGGGTCCCTATTTAACTTTGAAATTGTTTTTACTATAAATTCCAAATGCAATGATTTGAGAAAAATTCTATATATTTATGTTCATTTGGCATATTGCAATATTTTTAAATATTTAGCATATTTCCATTGAAATGATAAAATGGGAAAAATATTTGAGCCAACAGCTCTATCTAATTTACTTAGCATGTTAGCATAATCTCAACAAGCCTGCAAAGAAACCACTTGCTATATTTTATGTTGAATCACTTGGTACCAACAGCATATTGTATGTCTATATGCAGAGATAGACGTATGTATTTTACTTCTAGGTTTATCTCTTTTGTATTCTGTCCATTTGCCCCTGGCTGTCATTATTCCATGCTCATCGACAGAAGAGTTATAGTTTGCAAAAACCTATCAGGTAGGCTGGACACTAGATAATTGAGGTGATGATCATCCCCAGCAAAAGACAATTGATAGTGATAGTGTCAGAGGCTGCACCTAACAAGATCTGTACCCTCTGTCTCCTTTAGCCTTTCTCTGGAATGGACCGAATATGGAATAACATGGACATGGCTGATGAGCACCCCGAGGTAGACGGCAGTGCATAATACTTCCTGGAACTGCAATAGGATGGGGGTGTCTTTTGACACCGAGGCAGGTTATTAAATAGAAGTGTGAACTATTAAGAGATGATCTTGACCCTCGGTACATTTTTATCAAGTCAAAAAATATTTGACGCCACTGAACAGCTTACCTCTGGTACAAGGGGAGAAATGTTTTATTATGGAAATTCGTACTCCGTTCTTCAAAAAAGAAAAACTCAGAATACATACATTTCTAAATTTAAAACAGCTTATAGGACTTCCAATAATTAACAGTAGTCATACATTAAGTATGCTCTGGAGTGATGTTTGTAAGTGAGATGGTTGACCAACCTTAATAAGAACTTCCTAAATTGAAAATAAAAAATTTTAAATTACGTTTTAAAATAAAGATGATTTTAAGTCTCTTTTGTGCTAACATGATTTAACACAGCTTTTCCTAAAAGGCTTTTCCAATCTACTCTCTTTAAATGCAGAGATGTCTTGGGGATGAAGAAGATTTTCAGGTATATACAGAACACTGTAAATGCAGATTTTTTACACAGAGGGTAAGATACCTTCTAGATTTTTTGGTCAGCAGCTGCCATAGCCTCTTAGGCTGTTTTCTTACACCCTATTTTATCTGTTCTGACCATTTTTTAAACTGAGGGACCACCACAATTCTTACAACCCTTACCTTCTCATCAATTTAAGTCTAAGTACTGCATATTACAACACTCTAATTGCAGGGACAAAAGCTAATGTAGCCCAGTGACAATGGACTTAGGCCAAAAAGGATGAAGAAAGTCTTAGTTTTGCATGGCTATTAAACACCCTATAGTCTATATAAAAATATGCCAAGTTGAGGCTTAATAGTAATAAAATAGTATGGGTAATGCCCTCCATCCTGGCTGAATGAACAATGCCCCCTGATTGGGTAATTGACAAACTACACACTGTAACACACTCCCGAATAGCCCTGCTTTTTCATTATGTTGAACAATAGGTTAACTAGATAACTCTGCACTTGGCAAAATTACTTTCCACTGACTTCAAACCATCTTCTTTTCTCCTCAAGCTACTGCTCCCTGTGATATTTCGGCATTCTTCTCCCCAGCAGTGCACTTTCAAAGCCAGTTATATGCTAGCTCAGTGGTGCTCAGATTCTTTCTGTTTTACCTTTCCCCAGGGTCAATTGCCTTTGGGAGGGAACCAATATAGATTAACAGGAAAGATATACTGCCTGATTCATGGCATTTAGAGAGGCCTTCAAATGCACACTGGCTCTTCTGGGATTGATGCTGTTTCAGTCAGAATCCTGTCTGCAATTAGTAAATAATTCCCAGTTCTGGAAACGTAGTTCTTTTAGACAAAATGCAAGCAAAAGGCATATCTTTAAACCCTTGGGTACGTCATTCATTTTGTAAAATGTTTATAGATCTGGCCACGTTGTCCGGTGGACCAAGGCATTTGGAGTTCATGCAAGAATTTCTGAAGCATCTCTTTTCTGCCTTCCTGTCAGCATGAGTCAGCATGGCCGGCAATACCTTAAACAAAGCTCTGAGGTCCCCCTGCCACTCCCCTCTGTGCAGCTGAGGAGGCAAGGACTGTTCACTTAATACAGGATATCGATTGATTTATAACAAAATGATAGATATAACTATTGTCTTTGGAATTACACTGAGTTATAGCGACATAGTTTTCTATTCTACAAGCCACTCCCCATATGTACCATAACTCAAACCCTGAATGACAATAATACTATCTTTGAAATTTATATTCATGATTATAAATTAATTCTTTTTTTGGCTGGACCACCAGCAGTATGGACTTGTAATTTCCAAACAGCATTTATGGCATTAACTTGGGAATACTATCCATCAAGTCTGATGACAAATTGTGGAAGATGATGGTCTTGCCCGCCTCTGGCTCAAGCAGCCAGTTGTTTTCCAGAGGAGAAGGAACCCTGTAACAGAGAAGATGAGGGTGGTCTCCTCTACAGCCTGCCTCACAAACAGTGACAATAACTGGCTGTGTGGCAGACTTGCCACTTCAAAAGAGGAGGAGGGACTTGGTAAATTTTTGCAGAAATTCTCTAGATACTGCTTATAATAGCAATGTCTGCTATTTATGGAGATCTGCCACATTCCAGTGTGCTATATTCATTATCTCAAATCCTATCTATAATCCAGCAAAGGGTATTGCTGTACCCATTTTATAGATGCAAAGACTGAGAAACAAAGAGTATGAGTGGCTTGCCAGACATCATAGAACTAGCAAGTCAGGATTTGAATCCATGCCCACATAACTTCACAGAGCCAAGAGTTCCCACAGATACAGGTTTCAAGACTGGATTTTCCAAGTACAATACAGAGTAGCCACCACCATCACCAACATAAAGCATCTTGGTTTGCTTAAAAGAAAAAATAATGATTCTAAATAACTGGGAATAGTTGAAACTCTAATAACTCACTGTCTTAACCATAGAACAATAGAACAAGTTGCAAGCATCAAGAATTCTGAGAGCCAAAGAACTGATGACTCAATGGACATGCTTGCTTGCTAAGTCACTTCAGTCATGTCTGACTCTGCATGACCCCATAGACAGCAGCCCACCAGGCTCCCCCGTCCCTGGGATTCCCCAGGCAAGAACACTGGAGTGGGTTGCCATTTCCTTCTCCAATGCATGACAATGAAAAGTGAAAGTGAAGTCGGTCAGTCGTGTCTGATTCCTAGCGACCCCATGGACTGCAGCCTACCAGGCTCCTCCATCCATGGGATTTTCCAAGCAACAGTACTGGAGTGGGGTGCCATTGCCTTCTCCGTCAATGGACACGAGTTTGAGCAAACTCCAGGACATAGAGAAAGACAGGGAAACCTGACATGCTGAAGTCCATGGTGTTGCAAAGAGTCAGACACGACTTGCCGACTAAACGACGACAGCAGCAGAACAACAGTAGCTGGTTCAGGTTCTGGGGTCAGACTTACCTGGGTTAAATCCTAGGTTGCTGCTAACCTGGCTGGGGTTTGATTGCCAGGCGGGTAAAATAATGATGGTTATAGTCTGTAGCATTTGCCAACACTCATGCCATGACCCTGCCCAGGAATGCAGGCAATATTATTGCCCTGTGACTGTGTCCTAACCATCTTGCTGGTAGGAAAACAACCATTATTTTTATATTGATTTTGCTACTGAAATACTATATCATATTTTGGTTATTAGCTACATAAAAATAAAATATTTTAAAATTAAAGAAAGCAATGCTGGCACGAATGATAATAGAATATGTTTACACAGACTTATGTGACAAAAATCAGTGTCGCCTGACCATATAAGTGGTCTCCTTCACAAATGTTTGCATCTCCTAAAAATTCTGAAACTCCACACTGCCTTTGCCTTCAAGACCTTGGAGGATCCTCTTAGGTGGTAGAGGGCAGTTCAGGGAGAGGGAAAGGAAGGCTGACTAGGCACAGCAACCCTAATGCCTAAGTTTCCTCGCCTGTAAAGTAGGAACAAAATGCACCTACTCCATATAGCAATGATGAGAATGAAATACACTGATTGATGTTTGTAAGGGGCTTCCCTGGTGGCTCAGATGGTAAAGAATCTGCCTGCAACACAGGAGACCTGGGTTCAGTCTCTGGGTTGGGAAGATCCCCTGGAGGAGGAAATGGTAACCCACTCCAGATTCTTGCCTGGAGCATCCCATGGACAGAGGAGCCTGGTGGGCTATTGTGCATGGGGTCACAAAGAGTCAGATATGACTGAGTGACTAACATTGATATTTATAAAGCACTTAGAATAAGTCTAGAAGGTAGGAAGTGTTCAATAAATGTAGGCTAAACCTATAATGTTTTCCAACCTGAGAGCTTTTAACCACATCACAGCTGTCCTCTGGAATACTTCCACCCTCCTCCCCACCCACCCTTCCTTCAAGATCAGCCTTTATCCCCTCAAATCACTCTTATGCACCTCCCCAACTTTTCTCTAACCTACTACACACATCTTCTCTACCCTAGGCATCAGGATGGCTGGCTTCCCATCTCTCCTCTAGACCTCTTATTTCTATTTCATTTCTCATACATTGACATTATTTCCATTTATATAATACGTACAATGTTGCATGCAATAATTAAGTACATACATATGTAACTTAACAAAATGAAAATATGTAATGTTATACCATATATAATAATATGTATAATAACTTATACATATTAATTTCCACTTTTTTCATCAGGCCGTGAGTTTGCACTTGCTTTTCTTTCCGACAGTACCTAGCTCAGAGAAGATCTTCAAAAATGAGGTTGACCTGAAGCCTAGCTTCCACCCACAAAGCCAAATAAAAAGTGAAGCCCAGAGACCTCCCTGGCAGTCCAGTAGTTAAGATTCACCGCTTCTACTGCAGGGGCTGCGGGTTTGACCCATGATTGGGGAAATAAAATCCCACATGCTGCCAAAAAGATTTTTTTTTTTTAAGTGAGGCCCAGTTTTTCCCACTTGCTGCTCAGTTTTAGAATGCCTTGTTTTATTCTTTTCTAGAATCTGTTTAGTTCTTTGTTTCAAGATGCTATCTGGCACATCCCCTCCCCGCCTCTCCCCCTTAACACTCCAGCCAACCAACCAGCCAAGATATTTGGGATCTTTCCTCTAGCTTTTCCCAGCTATGAGCTTGTTCTCTTCCTTCTCAGATTTTCTTTTATCTCATCTTCTGTTTGCTTTGGTGTTTTTGTTGTTTGTTTGTTTGTTTCTGTTATGAAGGATTTTCTGATCCTCATTCATTCATGTATTCAATGACTATTATGCCATTTACCCACTTAAAGCTCTCCATTAACTTTCCATGAAGCTCAGGATATATATAAACCTCTTCACGTGGCCCACGAAAAGGGTGAGCTTACAATTTATAATTCAAACTGGGAACTTCTGCGGGTTAAAGGGGATGCTATTAATAACCACCCAGGACAACAGGTGTCAACCACAACTGTCCTGGGCAAAGTCCTCCCAAAGGCCCTGATGATCTGGCTCCTTCTCGCCTTTCTGGCTTCCATGCCTCTCTCTCTTGCTCATGCTACCTCTGTCCTCTTTTAGCTCTTCCAGGAGGCCCAGGTCTGCCTTCTCGGGCCCCCTCACCTGCCCTTCCCTCTGCCTCTTTTCCCACCTCCCACACCTGGACCTTCCGGTACCCCTGATAGTCTTACTAAACCCCTTGTCCTTGACTCTCTTAACCTCCCATTGGTACCTTTAGCACCTGCCCCAAGTCACACGTGTGCATTTATTTCTGTGCTTGGGAGTGTTCGTGGTAGCAGGCCCATGTCTGTTCAGTGCACTTCTGCATACACTCCCAGCACTTGGCACAGGCTCAGGGACACTCAGGAAGTATTTATGAGATGCTTATTTCCATCCTTCAATTCAGTCAATACATCAAATATGTATTAAGTTCCTACTGTGTGTCAGGCTCTGTGGTAGAAATACCACAATAATAATAAGTAATAATAAGTTCAGTCTAGGGTGATCAATCAGTTCAATTCAGTCTCTCAGTCATGTCCAACTCTTTGCGACCCCATGCACCACAGCACCGCCAGGCCTCCCTGTCCATCACCAACTCCTGGAGTTTACCCAAACTCATGTCAATTGAGTCAGTGATGCCATCCAACCATCTTATCCTCTGTCATCCCCTTCTCCTCCTGCCCTCAATCTTTCCCAGCATCAGGGTGTTTTCCAATGAGTCAGCTCTTTGCATCAGGTGGCCAAACTATTGTAATTCAGCTTTAGCATCAGTCCTTCCAATGAACACCCAGGACTGATTCCTTTAGGATGATCTCCTCAATAGATTCACATAAAAAGAGTTCCAAAACAACAGGTTTTAACTTGGAAGGGTACCAGGCTAGGAGCAGGGAGAAGAGAGGGTTTCACCTCAGTGGGGGCAGGGAGGGGTAAGAGGGTGCTCATCGTGGAACACAGAGGCTGAGCTCATGAGTGGGTTGAGTCCACAAGGAAAGGCAAGCTAGAGGTGCTCTGAGAAGGGGTGCATGGGAGATCTGATGAGGGTACAGGTGGGATAGGGGACCAGAGAGGTGATGGGGAGGTGATGAGTGATAGTCTTCCAGTCAGCTTCCTGCTACAGAGGTGCCCCTGACCCCACTCCTCCGCAGTGGACCAGGCGGTGCTCAGGATCGTCTCCCTTACTCCTCGCCTCCTTCCCATCAAGCCCTCCCTGACTCATGGCCAGATGGCCTTCCTTCCTCCTGCCCAGGGTCATCTCTCTCAATGCCGGCAGTGGCCTACTCTCTGAGCATGTCTACCTTAGACATCTTCTTGGAAGCAGACACCTGCCCTCTGGGTCACATCTTGGGAAGTAGCCTTACTACCTTGCAAGGCTCCCAAACAGGGACATGCATTCACTGGAAAGGTGTCTGCATGGTTCTGAGCAGGCAGGGATGCCCTTGTAAGATGGCCTGGTGAATCGACTTAGACCGCTGCCCCTAGCTAGAAGGCAGCGCTTCCCACAGTTATCCTGTTAGGCACGGTGGGACAGGGGCTCTCCTAGGCCACCTTCTCAGAGGGGATTAAGGGAAAGCTTGGGTCCCTTTGACTCTGCCGCCTGGGGCCCGCAGAAGCCTCAGGAATCCAAAGACCCCCTTTCCTCGGAGAATCTATTTCAAGGGGGGCAGAGGTGCTGTGAGAGATGCAATAAACCATCTACAAAACAAAGATCTCCCGGGGGGAGGGCGGAGGCCCAAGCCACAGAGGAGAACTAATCTTCTTTGGTTCAAGGAGATGGCTCTTTCTCCTAAATATCTGTGCTCCAGACCCGGAACGTACTGGTTAGCAGTGCCACGTGGGACCCCCGGTGTCCTGTGGAGCTCTTATGCTGCTGGGGACAACCTAATCTGTTTACCCAGGCTCTGACTCAGAGAGATGCAGGAGGGTGACAGCCTGAATGGGGCCCACTCTGCAGGAAGGCCATCTTTAAAAGTAATAGTAATAACAGCTCCAATTTTATTAAACGCTGGTGTTACTCACTCTGGATGGCCATTTACATCTATACTTCTGGTCCTTAAAATCAAACTTCCTGACTGGTAAACAGAGTCAGAAGTCAAATCCAGGGCCGTTTGACTGACAGGCCCTGTCCACTGATGGCCTCAGAAGGGGGTACCACCACCACCTTTGATAGAATGTGACCCATAGGTGTTTACCCCGCTCTGTGCGTACTCACAGGATGTTGATGGAAGAACGTGGGGCTCAAGTGCAACCTTGGACAAGTCTAGCATCAACTGTAAAATCAAAACAATTTCTGTTCGACCTGTCTTGGAACTAAGAGAAAGAAAACTAGTGAGTTTACAAGCTATGTTCCCTAGAACCTAGCTCAAGCTTCAGTGAGCATAAAAAATTCACTTTCTAGGGCTTGTTAAAATGCAGATTGCCTGGCCTGGGCTCAGAGATTCTGAATTAGCTGGTCAGTAAGAGGCTGGGGCACCTGCATTTTACCCAACAACCCTGGTGATTCTGTGACCAATGAGGGAGATGTTGAGAAACCCTGGCCTGGCTGGCAGTCAGTGCCTCCCGATGGGAATTTGCAGGTGGAGAGGTTGGATTCAAAGTCCCCCAGTCCAGCTTCACCCAGACTGCTCTGCTTTGATCTTTTTTATGTACTGGGTTTTTAAATCAGATTTCATTTGCAGGAGACTTACACGATTTAAACTCTAAAATAAAAAATAAAATAAAGACAATCACAGTGCACTGCTACATGTGAAAATGCTTTGGGTAAGTTAAAGATGCTTTCCAGATAGGAGCAATTTTAGTCTTACCTAGGCCATCTGCAGCCCTCAGGGAATGAGCCATTCTGGCCAGCCTAATTTTCCCCATGGCATTAAAGCTTTTTATTAAATGTTAATCGTTTTGTGGGGACTATGTTACACCCTTCCCTGACTTTTAAAACAGAGAATGAGGAACACAATTTAACTGTTGTTTGAAAGTTTAGGACCCTTGGATATGGTGTGGCCATCCCAGAGGGAAGTCCTGCCAAGCTTAACAGGGAGGGTAGATCCCTTAGATGCTGCTTTCAGCCTCCCTGACACAAGCCAGGGTTGACACAACATCTTAGGAGGTAGAACAGAGTGGTGAAAACAGGAGAGCATCCGGGATTCGGGTGACAGGAGGAGCTCTGTTGTCTCCTCTGCCACCTGTGAGCGAGGGAACCAAGAGCAAACGCATCCACTTGGGTCTCACTTCCTTCATCTGTAGGATAAGAGGTCAAACAGAGCAACCTCCAGAGTAGGGAGCCAGTCTCCAAGGTGGGGGTTGCAAACTCCACTGCCTTCAGGGGCCGAGCAGGAGGGGCTGGTGGGGAGTCGGAGAACAATGCCTGCCTGAAGCACAGCCACACAGTGTCGGCAGACTGGGAATGGAGTGTGAGCGTTCATGGCTATCAGGTCCTCTAAGTTTTCAAGAAAAGTTGAAAATCTGGATTTTTCGGAAATCTCTGGATTCCATAAGTGTTGGCCCCTGCGGTGGTTAGGGCTTCCCAGGTGGCCCTAGTGCTAAAGAACCCATCTGCCAATGAAGGAGACATAAGAGACACAGGTTTGATCCCTGGGTTGGGAAGATCCCCTGGAGGAGGGCAAGACAACCCACTCCAGTATTCTTGCCTGGAGAATCCCATGGACAGAGGAGCCTGGCTGGCTAGAGTCCACAGGGTCGCAAAGAATGAGACACAACTGAAGGGACTGAGCACGTACGCACGTGGTGGATAGGGTGGGCGAGCTCACTCATTTTTTATCCCATTCTCCTTCTGAGAGGCCTCCTGTCCTTCAGAGACCAGATTGTGAAGCACTACGTTTCCCATTTCTTCGTGGTTTAGGTTTGGGATGTGATTTAGGTTGCATCAGCAAGATTCAGTCACAGTTGTGAAAGGCAGATTGGTGCCAAGGCTGTGTTCCAAATCCCCTTCTGGAGCCCTAGCTGCAAGGAAGTCTGGAAACACAGGTCAAACGGAATTCATCTGTGGGCAACTTCGGGCCTGAGGTCTCTTCTGCCTCTAACACTTGTTAGACAGCAGAGTAGCAGCTGCCAGAGTGGACACCCTCAGGGGCTACCCTAGTGGGGAGAAGCAGCCAAGTGGCCACCTACACTCACCGTTTCTCATCAAAGGTCTCCCTGCTCCCCTCCTCCACTCCTGAGGGACCCTTGGATATTCATGGACTCTGGAGAATCCGGGACTCTTGAATCCTCCTCTGAACACAATGCTTGTGTCTTCTCCCAGCACGAGGATTAAGGGCACGCTCTTCTGGTTTCCAAAAAGGGGACTGCTACTCTTCAGGAGGGGTCCTGCCTGGATGGTTGGCACTCAGAGTTCTCTGCTGCTTCCCTCCATCTCTTTCAGTGTGTTCCAAAGACAGCAGCTGGGGGCTTCTAACAAGGGTTCAGGTTTCCAACTCTGTTACCCTTGAGCTGCCCAAACTGGATTTTATCTGCTTCAGTGTATGTGGGCAGGCAGATTCTAATGACTTTTAAGGACATAGAGGAGCTGCCATTTCATACATCATGATAGCTGTTATTTTTTGCTCAGTCTGACTCTTTGCGACTCCATGGATTGTAGCCCTCCAGGCTCCTCTGTCCATGGGATTTCCCAGGCAAGAATACTGGAGTGGGTAGCCATTCCCTTCTCCAGGGGAATCTTCCCGACCAGGGATTGAACTCACATCTCCTGCACTGGCAGACAAATTCTTTACCACTGAGCCACCTGAGAAGCCCAGCTGTTATTTACCAAGGGCCTATTATGTGCCAGACATCATCTCGAATCCTCACAACAACCCTGAGGGGCAATTGCTGCCGCCCCCGTTTTACAGATGAGGTAACCTAGGCTCAAAAAGCCTGTGACTTCCCCAGGGTCCCACAAATAATAAGTGGCAGAGCCAGAATTCAGAAACAAGCTCTTTTTTTTCCCCCTTAATCCCTATGAACCAAGGTCCTGGGTTACTCCTGGACACAACAGATTCTTATTTCAAAAAGTTGCTCAGACACTAGAGTGAGCCGGTAGGTGGGTTAAATAATGTGATTCTGCCTCCTAGTGGTCAGGTGTGGCATGGCTTTCCACAGGTGGGGCGGGGAGGCCTCTGTCCTGCTGCCCCAGGGGCCCTGGCAGCTGGTTGTTTCAAGAGTGGGCTTGGCCACTCTGGGACAGTAAGGCCTGGGAGTGAGTGAAGGCAGTTAGCTTGCATTCTCAGGCCTTCTCACCTTTCCCCGGGGAGTGGCAAGGACCTGTGGCTCTCACTCTTACCTGGCCCCAGGCATATAGAACACTGATCCACTGACTCTCCTCCCATGTGCCAGGCACCTGCTAAGCTTTTACGTCTGTTGCCTCAGTTCCCACTCTTTACCCAGGTGGTGATTACCCACTATTCCTTATTATTCAGGCCTTCAGATCTGTGCATGAGAAATTGTTCCCCAGTTATACCTTGGAAGGTGGTGCTGAGAACACTATAGTTAACCTGACCTGAACAGCTTCATCACCTTGAGGGCTTGCCTTTCATAATAATTATTATTGTTAGATACACTGTGTACATAGTTCCTTTTAAACCTTCTAACCAACTTTTTCCCAATCAGCACAATTTCAATTATTTTTTTCCAATGCAAAAAGTAACATGAACACCCTCAATAAAAACAGCTGCTTCTGAGACCTTCTTCTGATCCCCTGCACTGAGGATTTTGAGCCCCAGACACCTGACACCTTTCTTCCAGGAGCGCATGTATCCCACACTCTGACGTGCCAATTAGCTAAACAAAAGGTTTGTCTCTCCCTCTCCTGAAAACGCACGTTTCCCTGTTCTGAGCATGTGTGTTGTCAGATGCTGTGGGTCTCAGTGGGAGCTCTTCCAGCCCCTGGTGACTTTGAGTGGCAGCAACATTCTCTGCTGAGAGTGAAGAGCCCCTGCATGGCCGGGCCATGTGCTACTGTTCCTTCCATAGTGATCTCACAGCACAGAAGTCCTGATTTTTTTTTTTTAAGTATTCACTTTAGTGGCTCTGTAATAAGCCATTAATTTGCATATCCCTTGCCACCCCAAAACTGTATGTTGCTTAAGCCTAGAAAATAAATTACTTTGTGATAATTTGACCTTTTATTTAAGAGTATCTCCTGTCTTACTCTCTTAATTGCGTTTTTCTCTCATAAGAGAATAAGCCTATCTTATGTCTACCCTTACACTGGTGCTCTGCTCAGGTATTGCCTCCTCTGGGGAGCCCTCCCTGACAGTTTGGGATGAGGTATGTCTCTTCCTGCCCTGCCTTCAATAAGCACAGGGGCTTATTGAGAAAAGCCAAACAACATAATTAAGGTGGAAGCACATATATATGCATCTATGTATAAAGTTCAAAAAGAATCAATAAAACCTCAGATAAGTAACTTCTAATTTTTAGGGAAAGCTGTCATTCATATGGATGAGCATCACACCTTTTTGAAGCCATTTAAGTGTTTCATTGAACTAAATTAATAGTTGTAGCCCCTTTCTAAAAATTGGCATTCTGATAACACTCTCAAGAACCATATTGAAAAATGTTACTTGCCCAAGGGACCACAAATAAATACATACTTAAATAAAACCAAAGAAATTTAATTAAGTGTATGAACAGTTATACTAAATGATTTCTCCGGGAAGCCAATGGGAAATTATACCTCACAAATAGCTACAGAATAAGGTCTGTTGTTGAGAGGTTATTAAGCTAATCAGATAATCAAATTTCACCACCAACCGTAGCCATCTGATTTGCCCATGTCAAAATAAAGCCATTGTTAACCCTTCCTTAATGAAATCTGAATGGGGAGGAGGAGGGCAGCTAGTTTCAGAACAGTATCTTTCTTTAAAAGTAAGGCTTACAGACATTTTTCTTCTCCTAACTCCAAAACAAGATTTTACTATTGTTCAGTAAAAATCTGAAACTATTTAGATTTTTTTTTAAAAAGGGAATAAAATTGAAAATTAAATTCATAGATGTTTTCACTAACGTCATCGATGGAGAGGGAAGTAAACAAATAGGCTTTGCTCTCAAAATTTGGTGAAGCAAATGTGTTCCAAGGCTGAGGTGTTCCTTGCCAGTTTTAAACCCAAGATGCATTTTTATAGCCAAGAACTAAAACCCTGAAACACAGTGATCCACGGAATAATGGAAATGCTGACACCACCTTCACTTCGGCAGCGGGAATGGTGCCACTATAATTTATGGAGAACACATTTTGGTTTTGTCAGGTTTTTAAACATAGACTGTTATAAATTTGAAGGAGGACTGTCTTGTTAAAGCTTCAAATGGCATGTGTTAGTATTGGGGTATGCATCATGTCCTATATTTGGAATGGCATTTGTGGAACACAGCTTTTTCCAGTGGGAAGAGAGGACACTGAATCATGTTTCGTTTTCCAAACAATATTCTCTGATTAAAAGCATCATGGTCATCCTCAGTGCGCTCATAACCAGCTAGAAGATTCTAGGAAAATTGTCCATCCACAGACAGAGTTCCTTTCCTCCCTTTCTTCACTCGTGCGTTCATTATTTGACAAATATTTATTGAAGGTATTCAGTGTCATGTCTTGTCTCAGACAATGGAGATAAAATGTAATTATGATGCTGTCTCTGCCCTCTAGGATCTTATATTTTGTGGAAAAAAAGATTAAAAAAAAAAAACCACTGTATGTGTACAGATGTTGTGCGTGTGTGGTGTGTGTGTTTAGTATTCAAACCACACATCCTTAACCAAAGGGGAGAAATCTTCCTGACCACTCCCACAATGCGGCGGGGAGGCAGCGGGGGATCCAACGGTAGATGATAAGCCTCACTGCTGTGGGAGCTACTGGGTGGTTGGTAAAGAATATAAAAGTTAGTCTGAGAGGTCTGGATGGTGAACATAGATTCCATTCTCTGGAGCTCTGGAACTGATTCCTTTAGATGAGGGCGTAGAGTACGGGGTTACCCTGAAGACCAATGTGTCTTTTACTGTATCATCCTTTTGCCTTACTTATGATGCCTTTGTACAGAGTTGTCATTTTTGTGATTCTCTCTAAAAGGAATTACTCATGTTGATTCTCTTTGAGGTGGGGTTTTCTTTGAGGCAATTGTCATTACTATAAAACTTGGTATAGGTAGAAACTACGATAAGCATAGGTGGACTTGTCTGTTCATTCCATCATTTTCTAACAGTATGACCTTGAAGCCTCAGGATTTGTACCCTGTGAAATGGGGATGAGCCAAGGCCATCCCTGTGATGAGTTGGGACATCACAAGAGTCTCAGTGAGGACCACTGGGGAGCAAGATTCATGGCTCAATCTATCAATTAGGGGCAGGAGGGGGAATGGAGGGAGGAGGAGAGGGAGAAGCACGAGAACACTGCAAAAGGATGCCCCTAAGTATGACAGGAACTGCAATGTGTCTCCCAGTGGAGTATCACGCAGCCATAAAAAAGGATGCTTATAAAGGCCAAAAGAGTAGCCAACATCTATTGCACACCCACTAAGCTATGTGCTATCTTTCAATTATGTCATTTGAGTGTCACAATAATCTTTTGTTTGGAGAGGAAACTGAGCCTTTGTTGGGCAACTTTCCATTCTGGGTAGTCTCACTTTGTGCCTGATGTCTTGGATTAATCGTGAACAGTGTCCCCCTTCACTCCCATAGGTGTTCCTATTTGGGTGATGAGTTGTATGGTTACCCAGTGTCACACAGCTAATAGGTGGCAGAATCAGGATTTGGACCCCTACAGTCTGACTCAAACCAACATTCTTAACCACTATGGTATAAATATGTTTGTCACAAAATTCTCATGGGGAAAAAAAAAGTACAAAATTATATATGCATTTTATCATTGTTTTTGAAGCATTCTGTGCAGAGAAAAAACTCTAAAAGGAAATGTCTGAGTGATTAGGTATGAGTGTAGAGAATGTAATAGATTTTTAAAATAGTTCTTCCTACTTTACGAGTTTTCTAAATTTTCTTCAATTAGAATGTATGACTTTTATAATGAAAATAGTATTTTTTAAATGCAGGCATAAAAAGTATCTCAAGTAGTATTTCATGAACAAGTATTATTTGATATTTTAGATGCTATCAAAGATTAAGAAGAATGAAGCCAAAAAGAAATGTAAAGGGAGGAGGAGGAGGAAAAGGAAAAGAGAAAGCCTCTAGACTAAAAGTTGTGAACCCAGAGACGGGAATCTGTGGTCACTCCAACTGGCCATGGTCTGACTTTGACCTTGTTTCCTTGGAAGTCCCTAGAGATTCAAATCTAAGGGAGAACATAGTGAAATGGTTACAAACACATAAAAGGCATGTTAGGGTCAACTGGGACGATTTTCATACAAACTAACAATTAGATGATATTATGGAAATATTGTCACTTAAAAAATTTTTTTTAACTAGGATGATGGTATTGTTATTATGAGTTATTTGAAAGAATGTCCTTCCTCCTGGGAATGCATGCTAAAACATTAAGGGATGAAATGTCATCGTCTCCATAACTTACATTCAAATGTTTCAGGAAAAAAAAGTGTTTGTGTGTGTAACGAGAAAGAGCAAATCTGGTAAAATATCAACAGCTTCTTCATCTATTTGGATGAGATATGGATGCTCCTTGTATGTTTGGTAATGTTCAACATAAAATTTGAGATGGATTTTTTAAAAAATCCTTTTGAAATAATAAAGCAAGAAAACAAGATTGAAAAAGTATGTCTTAAAATAAAAACTATGTATGGCAAAAACCACTACAATATTGTAAAGTAATTAGCCTCCATTTAAAATAAATAAAAAATAATGATAATAATAATTAAAGGATATAGGTATGAAAGCCAGAGATTTCAATAGTAGTTATATGGCATAAGTCCATTATAACCCTGGGCAAGCCTTTCTAACCTTCAGTTCTTCATCTGTAAAATAGTGATGATAATAATACCTACCTTACGGGCTTTTGCACAGGAGTAAAAGATTATGAGTGTAAAGCATTTATTACTGTGCATATCTGTAGTTCATGTGAGTGAAAAATAATCAAGTATCACAAAATAGGAGCTTCACAGAGAACTTCAGGCCTTTGAGGAATTTAAAACAAAGGAGGGTTTTTCCTCCTGTAGATCTGTTTTCCATGTAAATACATGGAAATACTTGACATTATACAGAAAATTCTAAGAACTCGGAAGTTAGAATAAGGTGGAATCGTGGAATCAGGTAAGCTAATGGTTTTTGTTGGCTCTGACCAAGTCTATTCAGCTACTAGTGGTTCTTATTGTAATTGTGTTTGTCTGTTTGGCTTTGTTGTGCTTTTTTGTCTACCTGTGACCTAGGGTTCCAGTGAAGGACAAAGGAACTCAGGTTCAACACATGTAGAGGGCTCTGCCAGGCACCCCAGCTTAGTCAGAGCACTCTTAAGTGGAGGATAACCCTGGATGTCATATATCAACATCCTAACGAGACAAAACACGACCACTGAATCTTAAAGGAAATCAAACCTGAATACTCATTGGAAGGACTGATGCTGAAGCTAAAGCTCCAGTACTTTGGCCATCTGATGCAAACAGCTGACTGACTGGAAAAGACTCTAATGCTGGGAAAGATTGAAGGCAAAAGAAGAGGGTGACAGAGGATGAGATGGTTGTATGGCATCACTGATGCAATGGACATGACCTTGGACAAACTCTGGGAGATGGTGAGGGACAGGGAGGCCTGGCATGTTGCAGTCCATGGAGCCACGAAGAGTTGGACACAACTTGGTGATTGATCATCAAGTACTAGTAATGATGATTATAATACTAAAAAATACATCTTCAATATTCTACCGAAGCACACATTTATTGAGTGCTTATTATATATGTGCTGAAGATGTAGAAATGAATTAAAGTCCTTGCTCATAATTTGATGGTGATGGAGAATGACATGTACATAATTTATGATAATGATATATTTGCACAGCATTTTATAGTTTACAGACCATTTTCCCTATATTGCTTCACCCAGCTAACTCCTGAGGTAGCATCCATGGTAGCCAAATATCTTCTCATTGATTCCCTTATTTAATCGTCACAAGGTGATGCCACGACAAACTACTGGGTGGAGAAAGCTTCAGTTTGGATCATCTGTATCATGCATATGATACACCAACCCTTATTTAACCTAAGACAGGACACACACGTCTTACTCATCTTTGTATCTTAATTCTCTGCAAGGAGCCCAAAATGTAGTAGAGATGCTATTAACACTTTTTGAAGGAAGGAGAGAGAGAAGGGGAGTCATTTTAAACTCAGAATTTATCAAGCCCCTACCACGTATATAACATGTGCTAAACACTAGGGAAAATGCAAAAAGAAGTTTAAGAGATGAAGTTCCTGTCCACAAATACTTTTAGGCTAATATCAGCAAAATAGGTTAAAGACAGTGAGCACAACTTACCTTTAATTAAGAAAAAAAAAATCTAACAATTTTTTAAAAATGATTGCCCCAGGATGTGCACTTGACAAATCAAAGTTGTAATTGTAAAGAAATACAGTATATTTTCAATTTAATTTATTGCAAGTTCATGAGAGTGACTTCTCTTGATCTGTAACATTGCCAAATTAAACCAAGGTTCAGTTGGCAAAGTTTGCACCAAATAAAAATTCCAATGAAAAATCTCAGTGAACTGAAAATCCCCTTTAAACAGGACCTCCAATGTCAGCATTACAATTTCACTTATATATTCAATAGCCGTCTCTCTTCATTACAAATAATAAACTAGTATCTCTTTTAAATATACAGGTATTGAGGTATATATGCATAAATTAACCTCAACTCACATAAAGAAGAAAAATCCATTTAAATCTTCATTTATTTTTTATTGGCTTTTCCACTTGTCATAAACAGTTTGTAACCAGAGATATATCATCATACTAAACATCATGTAAAACCTCTCACTCAATAATCCAATTGATATCCAGGTAATATATCCAGTGGCAACAGTTCTCAAATGGGCCATTTTATAACCTAGGCAAAGGTTAATCATCCTTAGCTTCCTAAGTGTGATCTTAACCGAACTCCTGCTGCTTAGTAGTGACTTTCAAACAACATCCTGTTTTATGGTTAGTTAATTATTCTTTACTAACATTAATGCATCCCAGAACTGGGAACATCAAACAATATGCTGAGAGAAATGTCTATTATCTTTATTGTTGCTGAATTTTTTTTTCCACACTTAAAAAATTTTGTTTATAGCATTCCTGCTGAATACTTAAATTTTATCTGTCCTTTACTGTGTTCATTTAGCTATACCTTTCTGTTAATTTCCAAATAGGTAAGATAAGCCTCAAAACTATATAATCTGTACAATGTAAGCAAATTTACTGAATAAATTAGGAAATTAAAGAGAAAGTAGGAGTAAAAAATTGAGAGCCTAGAGTGAACTTAGTGCCCTAAATGCCCTTCAGGAACCCCTGAACATTAAATGAAGCTAAACCACAAATTCAGCTCTGAATTTTCCAGCAACCAATACAATCAGGGAAATATAATTTATTCATTCTCTTAAATGATAAAATCTATTTAACATATTAGATGAAAGGCATTTTGTTGGACACTGCTTATGGAGTATAGGATAAAAAAAGACTCAAAATTTTCCCTTGGAGAACTTGCCATTCTGTTACATAGACAAATTTTCACAGATATATAGTTATAAATTGTGAAAACTTTATAAAGGAACAATTGTGTTCTAAGAGAGCAAATATTACGGAAGATCAAAATTTAGAATGGGGGAACTGAAATTTAACCTGAGTTCTCCCTAATTTGCCCTCTGGTTTGTATTCTTTCTTAATAATCAACTTCAATTTTTAGCTAGGCATATTGCTGCCGCAATAAAACACTACATTTTCCAGCATCCCTTGCAGCTGGAGATGACCATATGACTAAGTCATCACCAATAAAACGTAAATTGAAATACTGGGTGGGCTTCTGGAAATGTATTCAAGACATCAGCTGGGTGAAGCGTCATTTGTGGCCCCCACTTCCTCCTGTGTGCATGCTCGGTCACTTTAGTCATGTCTGACTCTTTGTGACACTATGGACTGTAGCTACCAGGCTCCTCTGTCCATGGGATTCTGTAGGCAAGAATACCAAAGTGGATTGCTGTGCCCTCCTCCAGGGTATCTTCCCAATCCAGGGACTGAACCTATGTCTCTTGCATCTCCTGCATTGCTGGCAGATTCTTTACCACTGAGCCACCAGGGAAGCCCCCCACTTTCTCCTACCAACAGCCGATAATGGCTCCTGTGGCCATTTTGGACAGGGTAGTGATCTTGAAAATGAAACGCATATCCCAACGATGGCAGAGAAGAAACATGGAAGTCTAGATGACACTCTGAAGATGAACACTAGACTCCATATCCTGGTTCAGTTCAGTTCAGTCCAGTTCAGTTCAGTCACTCAGTCGTGTCCGACTCTTTGCAACCCCATGAACTGCAGCACGCCAGGCCTCCCTGTCCATCGCCAACTCCCAGAGTTCACTCAAACTCATGTCCATCAAGTGGGTGATGCCATCCAGCCATCTCATCCTCTGTCGTCCCCTTCTCCTCCTGCCCCCAATCCCTCCCAGCATCAGAGTCTTTTCCAATGAGTCAACTCTTCTCATGAGGTGGTCAAAGTATTGGAGTTTCAGTTTCAGCATCAGTCCTTCCAATGAACACCCAGGACTGATTTCCTTTAGGATGGACTGGTTGGATCTCCTTGCAGTCCAAGGGACTCTCAAGAGTCTTCTCCAACACCACAGTTCAAAAGCATCAATTCTTCGGCGCTCAGCTTTCTTCACAGTCCAACTCTCACATCCATACATGACCACTGAAAAAACCATAGCCTTGACTAGACAGACCTTTGTGTGCAAAGTAATGTCTCTGCTTTTGAATATGCTATCTAGGTTGGTCATAACTTTCCTTCCAAGGAGTAAGCGTCTTTTAATTTCATGGCTGCAGTCACCATCTGCAGTGATTTTGGAGCCCCCAAAAATAAAGTCTGACACTGTTTCCACTGTTTCCCCATCTATTTGCCATGAAGTGATGGGATCATGATGCCATGATCTTAGTTTTTTGAATGTTGAGTTTTAAGCCAACTTTTTCACTCTTCTCTTTCACTTTCATCAAGAGGTTCTTTAGTTCTTGTTTTCTGCCGTAAGGATGGTGTCATCTGCATATTCATTGAGGTTATTGATATTTCTCTCTGCAATCTTGATTCCAGCTTGTGCTTCATCCAGTCCAGCATTTCTCATTATATACTCTGCATATAAGTTAAATAAGCAGGATGACAGTATACAGCTTTGACGTACTCCTTTCCCAGTTTCAAACCAGTTTGTATATGTAGAACATCCTGGTTTTCTACATAAGAGATATATATATTTCTTGTTCAGCCTACTGCTCTTTAGTTTTCACTATTTTATGTCGCTGAACATAAACCCAACTGACTCCATAGCAAAGAGATAGTCAGGCAAAGGGTTGAGAAAGGGGATTCCAGTTAGCAGTCATGAAGTTGGAAAGACCTTGGTTTACTTCGGGGACTGAAAGAAGATCAGTGTAAATAATGCCTAAGGAGTGACCATACATTATGAGACAAAGAGATAAGAGCAGATCCCTCAGATTCCAGGTTCGAGTTTATTCCAAGTACCTCAAGAAGTGTTAGCATAAGGTCGGTGGTTTCCAAACATTTTTGTCCGCCACTGAGTCCCTTCTTCAAATAAAATCTAATGCAGATGCAGAAAACAAATAAATGCAGAGCTGCTCAAGGTAAAAGCTGGAATCTGGGTCTCAGAGCCCTTTGCTCTCAACTCCCAACCTCAAAGCAAGCTCCCAGCTCCTTAAGCAACCCAGAAGACCCCCTCAGGCTCTTGAAAATATGGTGTAAAACACATAGAACTGAATGGTTCACAGTGTCCTTCAGGTAAACCAAGCACTTCCAGAGAAACATGAGACTTCCTAGTATTGAGACCAGAGAGAAATTATTTCTGTGGGTCTTCACAGAAAGGAGTTGGTAGTGACTTGTCAGCCAAGGCTTCATGCCAAAACACAATTCAGAGAAAGCAATTTTAAGGGTCAAGGAGAGGATAGCAGGAGTGGAACAAAGTAAAACAAAGCCACCCAGCTATTGTGTCCTCCTGTGGGCTGGCTTAATCCAGGACAGCCTGAGCCTGGCCCTGGGATGCTTTTTGTCTCTTTCTACCCAGCAGGCCTCTATCAAGCCCAGTCTCAGCTGCAGTCAAGGCTGCTGCCTGAAAGCCCACTCAACAGGGGCTTCTCACAGGGCGGGTACTTCCCCGCGCCAAAGATTTCCATCACACACTTGTTAGGGCTGCAAATAAATTGGCAACACAGCTGAATTTAATCTTTTAATTCCCCCTTGAGAACCAATTTCTCCAAGCCATTCCCATGTAGACAAAAAGATTTTGTCTCACTAAACCTGTTTATTGACCAAAACTGTCGCCTCTGCTCTGACCGCTGACCTTATCTGAATATTCAAATCTATTACAGATCGCAAGTTCAAATGATTTTGGTGCCCTCTGGAAGCCCTGTTTTCATAGTGAGCTGATTACGAATGACAATATTATAAGGGCTTTAATTGAGATTCTACAAACAATTTGCACCCTGGATTTACAAACTTAATATATTCAGAAGTGTGAATGCTGCTGACACTATTTTTTTTTTTTTTTTGGAAGGCAACGTTGGCTATCTGTCTTTAAATGCTGCCACTTCCCTTGACCAACAGACTTACCCCCCTCAACACAAAATTTATAACCCCTTAACTGGAATCTGCAAATAGTTCTGCACCGCAGAGAAAACCTTTTGTATTCTGGAGGCTTTGGAACTTCTTCCCCCAGCCCCACTCTTGTGATAGAAGTAAATGAGTCAAAAATATAGATTCTAGGGCTTGCATTAGCGCTGTAGTGTGCAATCTACTCAATTCCTCTTTATCTCACCCTTCTCAGCAACCAAGGAGGATAAAATAATGCTATGCCCAACTGACAAGACTGATGTTCAGATGGAATTAATTGCTGATAAAGTTTTAAAAGTCAAAGGAAAAACTTATAAGCTGTTTTTATTAAACAGACATGTGTTAAACAATGTAGATACACCCAAGAAAAATGTTAATAACATTAAGCTCTAACATTTATTGAGTATTACATGTCAGGCCCTGCATAAGTGCCTTAAATACACTATCTCACTGAATCTACAGAAAAAGTCAGTAAGGCGAGTGTGGTTACTATACCCGTTTCAGAGATGAGGAAAACTGAGGTTCAGAAGACTGTCGAACTTGCCTGATGACATACAGCAGGAAACTAAAACTGATCCTCATTATACAGAATTTGCAAATGTTATCGAATTTTCAGCCTTGCCCTTAAAAATACGAAAGAGGGAGTGATGTGAGTAGCTATAAACTGCCAGCTATCACCTCAGATGGGTTCAGCTCCTTGATTTACCAGCCGTGGTTGAAACAGGCTTGGTTTTCCCATTTGCTCAGTGGGAAAGAGCTTGCTTATTTGAAGAGACTGTTGTTCTTGTCTAAGAAGTAGCACATCATGGAGAACCTGTTCGTTTAGTTATCCTTTTTCTAATGTTTGGCAAATACCGTGACCTGGAAAGCTAGCTAACAATTAGTAAGTTTAAAAAAAAAAACAAACTTGGTTAAAGAGAACCTCTGATCTACCCTTTTATTGATACAGCTGACAGTAGAGAGGAAAATCTTTTCTTTCCACATACCTGTTGTTCCAGCCAGTAGAAAGAAGTTTCTGTCTCTTGTTCTTGCTCTGATAAAATGAAGTGCATCCATTCCAAATCAGCTGGTAAAGTATAACCCTTCTGAAAGAAATGGCTTGGCCAAGCAACTAATACTCCAGAATTTCAGAGTTGAGAACTCACTACAGGTGATTTACAGCCTAAATTTACTCAATGCTCTTCCAAGACAGCCTATTTAATCAAAGTTAACCAGTGAAAATTATGAAGCTTCTTAATTGAGCTCTCCTATGGTGGGCTTTCAAAACAGCAGTGCAAGCACCACAGAAAATAACAAAATGAATAAACTACACTTTTCTCTAGTTCCATTTTCAAATATGACGTCTGGAATGAAGAGTTTAGATCTCTAGGTGGTGATCTTCATGCATAGTATAGTGTTTGTCCTGAATTTCATTGCTTTGAAAAAAAGATATGAAAAGTCTTGATTTAGTTGGCATTTAATGTGATTTTTATATAACTTCTGTGATATAATCAGTCGCAATGGGAATCAGTGGGGAAACTTAAAGAGCAGTAAAACCTTCAGCTATTGTTCTTTCTGTGCTCTGATTGGCTTGCTTGTTATACAAAGCTGAAAAATCCCAGTTCACATACACCTACTCTATTTGTAGACACCCATAATGATGGAGTGCGGTCCAGCACCATCCCCTCTCCCAGCCAGCCAGCCAGTCAGAATGCAGGGAAGACAATAGGTATGTTGGAACAGCAACAAAGAATGTGTTGCTGTAAATCACGTTCCATTTCTGCATAGCTGGGAATAGTAATGCACAAGCCATAGGCAAGTATATTAATGCCTCCTGCTCTCCATAAATGAAAAATCATGCACAACACACTCTTGATTGTTATTCCAAGATAGCTTGTTTTAGTATTCAATTCTTTGTTTTATTTTTTTAAAAAGCAAAATGCATATTTTACTATTATTTAAAAGCATTTTCCCTCCTTTCATTTGGGTCCATAAGCATTTCTTTCCAGCAGATAAACACATTGTCTTTCCTGCACACTGACTAGTGATGTGTTTAGAACTCAGGGGTATTAAATTTCTGGAGCCCTTAATGATATCAGAAAGAAGGTGTCATATAAATGACCAGGTATTTCCCTACACCTAGTCAATTTGAATTCGGAAAATTATTAGAACAGTGTAGAAACATAAAATGGAATATGCTCCCAACACATTACATTTACATGTTTTAAATATGCCTAACCATGCATTTAATTTAGATTTAATGAAATAGTTATTATATGCAACCAAAACATCAGTGTTATTAAAAACAAATTTATGGAGGATTAACAGCTGTGTTATATTTCTATACCTACCTATGCCAGAGTCTTTCATTTTCAATAATGTGTTTTTAATCATTAACTTCTATTTCTTTAAATGCATAATAATTGTTTGAGTAATTCTTCAGAGTGAGATTGATTAGGGTGCTCCTTGGAGTTTGGATAAATACCGATTGATAATTTAAACAGTATGAAAGTGGCTCTGGAATCTATGCTATACCAACTCTTTGCATATTTATTCCATCTTTTAAGATTCATAATCAACCAATATGAGGATAATAGTATCACAATGTGAACACTAAGCTGCATATCTATGGGATGTATTTGACATTATTATCAACAATCAGAAAAGAAGTCAACATTTAGCAAAGGTTAAAATCTTTTTTTCGTTGAGTTTTCTTTTTCTTTCTTTCTTTCAATTTTTTTGTAGGAAGAGTCATTTGAAAAGGCTACAGTGCGAGGAAAAGCAATGAAGAACAAATTGCTGTATGTGAAGTTTCGTTTTGAATAGCTGGGGAGATTAATGCACTTGACTGCAACTGGTTCATTACTACCCCCAGCTACCCAAAAATGAAATATCACGTATGGTACCGTCTTTGCCCCATAGGTCATAATACTATAGTGATCACAGCAGGGCTGGGCTTGATTATAGAAAATGAGACCCCAGTCAGTGTTCTCAAACACCCTCTACCTGCCAAGGAGCTATCTGGGTGCTGTAATTGTGTTTGCCTATTACCATGCCTTTATTTCATTACTTTGGACTTGTGGGATGCTATAAAAGGAGACTGAATTTTGGAAGGTTCTGGAAACTCTAACCAATGAATGCTGTATTTAGGGAGACCTTCCTCCTATATCCTCGGAGAAAATCATTTCTGCCGGACTGCCTCCACTTAGTTTACGGCATACTCTCAAAGCCCTCACCAACGGAAGAGTCAGAGGAAACAAATAAGGAAATTAACAGCCTTCAACCTGAAACTGGTAGCACTGTCCTTCCGAGCATCACAGCCTTCATTGCTTCATCTGCCCTAGGATGGGTGAAGAATAAACTTGTGGGTTAGGGATCTTTGCTTCAGTCATTTTATTCTATCTGGTTTCTCAGCAGCTTCTTTTTAGGACACTGTGATCATCCTGTCTTCAGCTTATCACTTATAATAATAATAACTGTTACTATCGATTGAATGTTTGCCTGGCACTGATATTGTTTCATTTAATGTCCATAGCAAACTGTAAGGTAGGTAGTGATGAGACCTAACACTCATTGAGCAGTTTTTATGTACCAGGCATGGTTCAGAGAACATTTGTTCTCTGGATTCACAGGTGCCCACCAACCGTATTTGGTACTATTAACAATCCCATTTTAAAGACGAGGATAATAAAGCCAGAATAATTTGATGAGTTTCCCCCAAATCACAAAGTTTGTATGTAGAAGAGACACACTTTTTGGGTCCTAGGATCATATATTGCCATATCAGTAGATGTTATTTTTGTTTTAAAATTAGAACAAAGGCTCAGAGAGGTTGGAAAACTTGCCCAGAGTCACACAGTAACTTTAACGGAGTTAAAGATGGAATTCAAGACCGAGTATGCCTGATTCAAATCCAGAGCATTTAATCCAATAACATGTACATTATAGTCCTCCCGTTTTCCAGTCATCTGAGAAATTATCCGTTTGAATTTGCCTGCCTATATATCCATCTCCCCTGAGGGCTAGAATCGTATCTGTATTTCCAGCAATCTGCACAGAACAGGTGGCTGGCTCTTAGTAGCTGCTCAATAAACATTTGTGAAACTGACGTAATCAAGGCATTTCATGATCTCCCTTGATTACAGGCAGAGGGAGGCAGAGTGGCTCCCCCTTCACATTCACAGTGTTCTCACTGGCTCACCTTTATTGCTTTGTTCTAGCACATTCTACGAAGAAGGCAATGGCACCCCACTCCAGTACTCTTGCCTGGAAAATCCCATGGATGGAGGAGCCCAGTAGGCTGCAGTCCATGGGGTCGCTAAGAGTCGGACACGACTGAGCGACTTCACTTTCACTTTTCACTTTTATGTGTTGGAGAAGGAAATGGCAACCCACTCCAGTGTTCTTGCCTGGAGAATCCCAGGGACGGGGGAGCCTGGTGGGCTGCCGTCTCTGGGGTCGCACAGAGTTGGACACGACTGAAGTGACTTAGCAGCAGCAGCACATTCTATACAACATTACAATTATCTGTCCATATAGTGTAGTCTCACCCACTAGAGGAGGACCTATTCTAGGCCAGGCAAAGTGTCTGATTTATCTTAGTATCCTTGTTGACTAGCACTGAGCCTGCCATATACTAGACATTTGTGGGAGAGGCTGCAAGTGGTTCCCCTCAATTTCCTTCCTCTTCTTCCAGGACTCAGAACTATCTACATTTCCCAGCCTCACCTACAATTAAGCAGAGCCATTGATTTATGTTGTAGCCAATAGGATATGGGCAGAAGTGACAGGTGCTATTTCTTGACAAAGTTTTAAAGAAATGGGCTATGTCCCATTTCTATGTCCCAACCTTTTTTGGGTTGCCCAAAAAGTTCATTCGGGTTTTTCCATATGGTGTTATAGATGCCAATAACAACGATGCTCTGAAGAAGAGCAAAGTCCAAAGTGGAAGAAGTTTGTATCCCTGCATTACTCCATGGAAGAGAGATGACTATTGAGATGGAATACTTAGGACTATTACAAGAATGAGAAATAGATTTATGTCCTGAGTCATTATATATTTGGGGTGTATTTGTTATAGTAGGTATTATTATCCCAACTAAATGGCATTTAATCAGTGATGATGAATAATACTAATCCATTTTGAGTTTAAAGATAAGGCAGTTTATGAGGAAAATTTGTAGCTTTTTCTATTTCATGAGAACATCTTCATTAAATCAGGGTCCATTGGTCCCTAAACTGTCAGGTCTATTCCTGCCTAGACTAACGCATGGCAGGAATCAACTTCATTCTCCTTTTGGGAAAATTTAGCTTCAAACAATTGGATGACTAGCCCAATTGTCCAACAACTGGTAGAGGGCCTAGCCCAGGTCTCCTCAGTCCCCACTTGTATCAGAATTATAGTCAACAGCCAATTATTAAATATTTTTTTAAAAAGCCTAAGGTAAGTTCCAATTTGGGGCTAATTTTTACATTCCTCCTATATGAACACAGACTCAGACCAAATCTCAGCTGACTGACTGCTATCCTTGGGTCCACTATTTAGAACATCTTGCCATAAAGGGTTAAAATAAAAATGTTACATCCCAAGGAATGGTGTTTTCCAGATGGTATCTCAAATTAGAATATGCTGTTCATATGTGATGCTGTATATTAATCTTATTTTTTAAATAATTGCATTTTACGTAAAATAAATGCGGGCTTACTATAGAAACTTTAGAAAGTAAAAATGAGTGAAAAAAGAAAATTGAAGTCACTCCAATGTATATGAGAGACATTTTATCAAAACAGAGAGTCATTAAATATTCTTCTACCACATCACTTGTAATGACTGCAGAGAATTATGTCACACAAATAGATCAGTATTTATTGATTGAGGCCTTATAAGTATCAACCATCGATAAAATGGAACCACTGTCTAGGATGTGAGTGATCAAAGCAGCAAACATGGTAGTTTGGAGTTTTCATTGATTCATTCACATAACAAACATTCTTCAAGCGCTCTCTCAGGGTTGGGCACTGGAGGGCCCACAGTGAGAGATTAACAAAGCTTTTTCCTGTTGGGATAGCTGTTGTGCAGGTGAGAGTCACCTTGGTGTCACAAAACGTTCCTGACCCCCTCTGCCTTCCTCATCCCTCTTCCCACACAGCCCACATTCCCCTGGGAATAGAGAAGCACTCCACAGAAAGAAGGGCTTTATTTCCCTTCAAGGATCATGTATTCACATTGAGTACAACCCCCTACCCCAAACAGTAAGACCACAGGGTAGATTACATCATTTATTTACAACATTTCCTTCCCTCATTGCCCCTTCCTGACCTCCCTGGGACTAAGGTATATTTCTTATTCCTTTTGTTGATCTTGAGCTTAGCCACATAACTTGCTTTGAATAATGGGATGTGGGTAGATGTGACTGTTGACAGTGTTCCAGTTCCAAGCAGAGACTAAGGAGGCATTGCAGGTTTCTCCCATTAAGAACTGGGTACCTCCTCTTATGAGATTCCCTGGCAGCTCAGCTGGTAAAGAATCCACCTGAAATGCAGGAGGCTCCAGTTCAATTCCTGGATTGGGAAGATCCCCTGCAGAAGGGTTAGGCTACCCACTCTAGTATTCTTAGGCTTCCTTGGTGGCTCAGATGGTAGAGAATCCATCTGCAATGTGGGAGACTTGGGTTTGATCCCTGGGTTGGGAAGGTCCTCTGGAAGAGGGCATGGCAACCCATTCCAGTATTCTTGCCTGGAGAATTCCCATGGATGGAGGAGCCTGGCAGGCTACAGTCCATGGGGTCACAAAGAATCAGACACAACTGAACGACTAAGCACAGCACAGCACATCCTCTCTTGTGGGGCTTCTCTGGTGGCTCAGTGGTTAAAAACCCACCTGCCAATGAAGGAGACGTGGGTTCAATCTCTAGGTTGGGAAGAATCCCTGGAGAAGGAAATGGCAACCCACTCCAGTATTCTTCCCTGGAGAATCCCATGGACAGAGGAGCCTGGTAGGCTGCGGTCCATGGGTTTGCAAAAGAATCGGACATGACATTGACTAAACAATGGTAATGAACCCTCTCTTGTGCCACCTCCCTACACCATTACCTTCAACAGGTAGCTGTTGCTCCTTCAACCTGGGTCCCAAAATGAGACATGTATACCTGAACCTTGCCTGTAGTTTAAGGCAGAGCTTCCCCAGGGACCCACAGACCTATAGGGAACTTCTCCAAGGACGCATAGGCAAGAAATACACATTTGCTGTTATAAGCCACTGATATTTGGGGGTTGTTTGTTATATCACATTATCACAGCAATGGCTGACTAACCTAGAAGAATACAAAATATAGTGCTCAGTTGTGAAGGTCTAACTGAAATGTCATGTCCTCCAGGACGTGTTTCAAGATATTCCCTCATCATCTTGTTGCCTCACCCGTCAAAATCAATCTCTCCTTTGTGCTTCCTTAGTATTTTGCTTGCTCCTCTGATAAAGCTGACATTTACCACAGTCTGCCTTTTATACACATTAGTTGTGTCTGGAATTCCTCTTGGAATATAAGCTGTTTGTTGTCGTTACTTCTTAGTTTTCTGAGGACATGGTACTCTTCCCAGTGTCTCAAAACTATCTACTGCCTGGCATGAAGTATATGCTTAAAAGTATTTAATTGAATGAATGAATTAGAAGGTCTTCGGGAGTGCCAATAGAATGTAATTGAACAGTGGCAAGCTTGCCTGACATTGAGATGCACGTGGGGAACAAGTGCAAGCACAGAAATTGCATCCTACATTTAGCAGGTGCAGAAAAGAATAAGCAGACATTTAAACCAGGACAAGTTATACAGGAGACAGCGCCCTACCCTAGAAAGAGGGCTGCATCCATAATCAAAAGACCTGATTTCCAGTTCTGACTTAGATACTGGCCAGCTGTGTTACCTTAGGCCTCATTTTTCTATAGCAAAGGAAAAATAACAATAATTTTATTCACGATATTGTTATAAAGATACAGAAAGAGGTACATATATGACAGAAAAATATCAAGCCCTGCCCAAGTCCACACGAGACCTAGCAATCAACTTCTTATATTTTTTAGAGAAAGAGAGCCCACATTCCATACACCTCCAGGAAGTCAAAGGATGAATCATTAAAGGACTGCACAAGCTCACGCTGAACCATTGTAGGCATTGCTCACCTATAGTGGTGGTTACTGTTTTGCAGTGACTTTTGACAGGTGCCTATTTTTCATCTGGAAAACAAAACTGAATATTTTAAATGTTTTATTGCCAGGGACCACATTAAAATTGTGATTTTTTAAAACTTATCTGCCAGGCAAACTTAATTCCTCCTCTCAGCTCCCACTGGACTTAGTTTAAACCTTTTTACAATTGAATTGTTTACAGATCTGTATCCCAAACCAGTCTATGGCTCCTGGGGCCCGGCCCACATATGAGGTTTCCATGCTATGCTGCAGAGAAGTAAATACATATTACAAGAACTTTAATAAAGACGTTAGCGTTTGTTAGTGTTAGAACTCTAAAGGAAAGCTCAAATTTTCTGCAAAAGTTGTGTATGTTCATTAATACCTCATTCATCAATGATTCCAGTTAATTGAGAGATGATTGTGACTTAAACATATTCTATGCAAAAAAAGCATATAGTGGCAAATTCTAAATCAAACCAAAATTGTAGAGCAATTATCCTCAATTAAAAATAAATAAGTTTTAAAAAAGAGAAAAAAATATATAGTGGCGATTCTAAAATGCATTTCATTCTCCTTATTCCCTTTTGAGGAGAAAACCATGAATGATGTTTCACTTTCTTTTCTTACTCCAGGTGTTAATGATGAATTCAAGTCACAAAAATGCAAAGGAAAGAACACAGATTTTAGAGTCTGACCACTCGTGTTCAAATCCTCACTTCGTCTTTTAATTTTGGTCTTGTGTTCCTGGGCATGATTACCGACTTTTTTTGAAGTTCAGTCCCCTTATCAATAAAACAGGGATTATGTCAGTTCTCTTGCAGGGTTGAAAGAAATGATTCACGGAAATACTTAGCCGCACGAGTGCATGTGCGCTCAGTAGTGTCTGACTCTTTGCGAGCCCATGGACTGTAGCCCACCAGGCTCCTCTGTCCATGGAATTTTCCAGGCAGAAATACTGAAGTGAGTTGCCATTTCCTACTCCAGAGGATCTTCCCGATGCAGTGATTGAACCCAGGTCTTCTGCGTCTCATGTATTGGCAGGAAGATTCTTTACCACTGCACCACCGGGAAGCCCCACTGAGCATCATCCCTCACGTGTAATAGGTGCTCAATGAAACAAGTTACCATTATGAGTTATTTCTGTGTACTTTGAAGTAGGACAAAGACGCCCTTAGAAGACACTTTTGCAGAGCTTTCTGCCCCCAAAGGAAATGGTCCCGTATTACTGTACTTTTAGTCCTTATTTCTAGTTTCATAGTTTCTCTATCTGCTCCTTCAGTGTTGGGCTCTCAGCTGTCAATTCTAACGGCCATCAGTAAGAAATGACAGCTGCCTCTTCTTGTTGTCAGGCTGCTACCAACTAGCTTTCTGCTTCAAATCTGCTTGGAATTATATGTCAAATGGAATAAATAATACTGCATACAGCCTGAAGGGGCCCTCCACGGGGCCGAGTAAATGACAGTCAGCGCTCGGGCTTTGTTACAGCTACTTTGGGGACTCAGTCTTTCTTCCTCTGCGTCACAGTTTGTGTCTGTGTTTCTGAGGACTGAGACTGCTAGCCAAATAATATTCTGAAACACAAGGCTCAGCTCTGTTTCTTTCCTGGAAAAGAAAACAGTCTGGGAGACATGCTTCTAGGTCCCATGTTATAGATTCAGTACCTTTAAAAGAGTTACTGTTGTTATTACTACTACTACTATTATTATTATTCTGAAATCATTTTGCTCAGCAGTGTACACAGGAAAAAGAACATTAGATTATGAGTTTAGCTTTTGGGTTCTAGCCTCAACCCTATTAAATGATTTTAAGAAATTGTCTCACCCTCTCTGGGTCTCAGTTCCTTAATCTAAAAAAAAGTGAAAAGATTGACCGCGATGATCTGTGAGCTTCTGCATCCTCTGACTCTACATCAGCGTACCCAGACGATTGCTTGGCAAGAACTGCAGTATGTCTGGAAATAGACTTCACTTTATGGCTTTGGCCTTCGTGGTTTGCTCTAACTTGACTATGTCAGTCGATAGCCAAATTCTTAACACCGTTTCCTGGTCTCTTTACTATTTCTTTTTATAATGATTTTGTCCTTAATTTGGACTTATTTCAAGGAGAAAGATGTTAACTACTTAAAAGTGATGGGATGTTTTAATCTGGGCTGGGAAGCCTGTTCCTTGAGAATGGCTTAATTAACATTTCCAGGTTCATAACATTTTCATTTATTCATCTTTTTGTTTTTAAATGGTTTCTTAAGTTTTCCAGAGACAGCGATCTTACGTTCCTAATGGATTATAAGAGAGAGAGTGAGTCTGCTGGGATCTGCATTCTTATTAGTTTAAAGATTCACATTAGGAACAAAAAGGGAGCTTAAGCAGAATAGGTCCACCGTGCTAATAAAAAAAGAAACAGAACTTTAGTTCAACACAAGATAATGTGGCAAGATTGCTAAGCAGAAAGCACATTGAAGGAAGGGCCTCCCAGTGACCTTGGAACAGGACAAATATTTTTCTTCCCTGAGCTCAGTCTCCAAAGGCAAGGCTGTATCTTACACATCAGGAATGGATGTGCTGGGGCAGACTCACCCCAGTGCCACAGAAATGCAGATGCTGGTTCTGTGAAGGGGGACAGTGAGCTACTGAGTGAGAGTGAAAAAAACCTGAAACCCACAGTTGGATGGGCCCTGGGTGAACTGAGGGATGGTTAGCCTCCAGAAACTGGGACAAGAAGGAAGCACTGTGCCCTGCATGTGTGAGGGCCCCACATATTAATACTAATTAAATTCAGTTCACTGAGAAAGTACTGGACTTGGAGTCAGGAGGCCTAACTTCTAATCCTGAGCTATTTCTAACCAGAGTACGCTCTTATACAAATTATTTCATATTTTTGGCTCTGTTTCCACTTCTGAAAAATGGGACTGTCAGTACCAGCTCAGCATACTTTCTGAGACCATTGTAATGAGCGATGCACCAGATGAGCATAAAAGGTCTCAGTTCTAATGTGATCAGCTGACAACGTGCTTTGTTTTCTGTCTCCTGGTTAAGCCATGGTTGTGACAGCTGCCAAGCCTCAAAAAGCATATCTATTGGGACTTCCCTGTTGATCCAGTGGCTAAGAAAGACTCCATGCTCCCAAGGCAGGGGGCCCGGGTTCGATCCCAGGTTAGTGAACTAGATCCCACTTGCCACCACTGAAGACTGAAGATCCCACATGTTGTAACTAAGACCCACGACAGTCAAATAAATACATTTTCAAAAATTAAAATAAATATTGCAAAAATGTCATTAAAAAAAATAGCGTATCTGTTAATAACAAAACACTATACGTTACTTTGTGCACTAGGGAAATAGCTTGAATCTGGCTTTGCCCCAGCATTCAGCAATTCCATAAGGAATTAGAGGGGTATGAGACTTTATGCCAAGCATCTTGTGGGCCTGAGAGTTGGTGTCTGTGAAGTCCTTACCCTGGGCCACCCTCGCTGAGAGTGACAGTCAGAACAGGGAAAAGCTCCCTGGGAACGCTTCTATGGCATTGTTGCTTCTCAGGCTCATGGCAGAAGAAAGAATTGTGTGTCGGTATTGGTCCTTAATGGAAATTTATCGCATGTCTTTACAGTCCAGAAACTGAGCCAATTTTATTTTGTAATAAGGATAGGGAATGCATTCAGAGAGTGGGAGCATTTATCTAACATCACAAGCCAAACATGCAAGAACTCCAATTATCTACAGGCATTGGATAATTAAAATGCCTTATTATCTATTTGCTTTAATACCTAATATGTTTTCTTCGTAGGGAAATTCAAGGGTTAAGCCATCCCAACATGCCTCACTCCCAATTTATAAAAGGGAAAATCTTCCATAAATCAAAAGTTACAAACAGACTTTGTAATGTCATAACTCTTGTGACGGCTCTCACCTTGATTGATTCCTATACATACATTCTTGCTGATTACCATAATGTGCTCTTGTGGGGCAATTGGCACTGGATGGGGAGAAGGAAGCAGGCAGGGGAGTCAATAACAAATGGACCTGGCTCCTCCTCATCGAGAGTGATTTCGCTCCAATGTTCCATCATATCAACTGGGAAAGAGAGTCGTAGGGTTTAGGCAATCAATTACAGATATGTGTAGAGGCAGACACAATCATTTCACTGATTGTCACTGGTCTCAAGCAGTGACACCGAAAAGTGATCCGTCACTCCATTTTCTCTGACACCCTGAGAAAGATGGCAGACACTTATAGACTAACAGCCTCCCGGATTGGTTGGCTTATAAAATTGAAAAATCGCTGTGTTTCAAACTTATCCAAACCTTTAAATACCTCTGTTGCTAAGATCTCATATCTTTCTGGCAAACATTTAGAAAGATTACCAACAGACTGGTGACATCACACCAGAGCATTATGTACTGTCTCTCGTCACTTGCCAACGTCGTCATTACGTGCGCTGCGGGGTGTTGGAATCGTGATGCAAAGGAAGGAAACACGCACTTTCTTCAACCATCACAAATGCGGCAGCCTCCTGGTTAAATGTACCCCAGGGGACAATCCGTGGGAGGACCCATTGCACCTCTACTCCACCCACGTGTCCAGAGCTTCAGTCCGGCAGGTTTACTGCCATTGGATGTGTGGACTTGGTTCTCTCCCATTCAGTATGATTTTCCTGAGTCACCCAGCCTCCTCCAGCTAGAACTCTACCTTGTCTACACTGTAATCATTGGCAGTCTTTTAACAAGAGTCAGCTTATGAAAAATGAAAATATATGCATCGATTTTTGTATATATAATCTGCATCATTTTTTTCCCACTTTTTTCATTAAGATCCGTAGGTTAAAAAGGAAAAAAAGTACGTTCTTCCACATGAATGGCCTATTTAAACAAATAACAGAATGTCATTGAGAAAATGGACACTGCCTCTGAACATTTAAAACATTAAGTAATTTATGGGGATATTTGAAAAGTATCCCACAGTCGTCTTTTTCATTTTTTTTTTTCCCTGAAATGAGACTGCAGACCACTTTTTGAAGCTGGGGGGCGGCGGGGTGGGGTGCTCCCTGCGGGGCCTCTAAGATGAGGGGTGATGTACAGGACTTCTCTCTAAGGGGAAGCCACACACTGTCTCCCAGCTGCTGCCAGAACCAACAGTATTGAGAAGTGCTTGGTGGCAAGAAGAGGAAAAGTCAGTTGAGGCAGTCTTGTGTACAAAATTCCAAACTGCAGAGTCTCCCAGAAAGGGCGGAGAAGAATGGCTGATTCCACCATTATCGTCACTGAAATCGACTAGGTCCGTATTCTGCCATCTTTTCTGGCAGTCGCAGCCTTTACCAACCACACGGACACTATCCTCTTCCATCAGCATATTTTCTCTTGGCACTAGAGGATCTAAAACGAACCCAGCACAGTCTCAGCCTTCTCCGTGTAAATCATCAAGAAATATGACGACCTTCTGCAGAAATGATGTTCTGCATTTCAAAGTTCACCCACTTCCAAACTAAATCAGTGGCAGCAGCCTGGTGCTCTGCTGGGTTCTTCAAACCACTTGACCCCAAGCCCCCTTAAATCCTTTCCCTTACACTGGCAACCCCCTTGTAAACTGCCCTCAGTGGTTCAAGAAGTTCCCCTATGCTTATTGACTGTTCACAGTGGTCCACTTTCCACCTTTAAAAAGGCCAGAGAGCAGGTACCCAGGAATGATTAAAAATAATTACTGATTTTCCTACAGCACTCTGTATTTCTGAAAGAGCTTTCATATCTGTCCCTTCATTTGACCCCTGAAAAAAACAGCCACTCAAAGTAGCTGGACAGCCTAAGGACAGAGGAACAGAGACAGTAAGAGACTTGCTCAAGGTCATGTAGCACGCTAGCAACAATTTCAGCAAGACTTTTGGACTTGCACTGTGCTTATCCTGCCCCCTGGAAACAAAAGGTGTAGCAAAAAATAATATTAGTAATGACAATTAATTTGTCAAAATCTCTGACTGTTTACCAAGAAGCTGAGCTTCTCATCTACATCACCTTATCTGACACTCACAACCTACTTTGAGTCTTTCCTGCTAAACTGATAAAATCCTTAGAATCTCTCCATATGTTGTACAACTCCAGCATGGAGACCTCAGGAAGTCTCTGCCACTGCCAGCGGGCTGCCCTCAGAGTGGAAAACTTAGGTCAAAATCTGGGCATCACCAATGATTTCAGAGTAACTGCAGAAAGCCCTAGAAGAAAATCTTTAAACGAGTATAGAACTCTCATAAAATGCTACGGGCCTGGAAAATTATTTCATAAGTTATTTTGATGGCAAAAATGTATGAAACAGAATTGACTAATTCATAAATAACTTCAGAATCTCATCTATTATTTCTCACATCATAACTTACAATGGAATAATTGTTTCTAATTCTGCTGAGTATTTTCTCATGCTTTTTGGTCCCCTTGGTAAATCTTATTAGTCGGGTAACTCCTAAGACATTTGTAGCTTGCCTCTATTATGATGAGAACAAGTAAATATTAATAGCAATTTGTTTTTGGTACAATGCAACATTAATTCCACCATTGGGACCTCTTTTTTTCCCTTTTAATTTCTCATTTCAGGGAAAATTGGCTGAGATTCCCCTAAAGAAGGACTCACAGGAAAAACAACAGCAGCAAAAAAGAAAACCCAGTGTCCTATGATTTTATACAAATCTCAACTTACATTTTATTTACTATGTACATTACTGTAAACCCAATATGAACCATAACTCCACTTAGATAATAATAATCAAATTATCCAACCTGGGATAGCATGTTTTATAGATTTTGGTCTAAATTTAATATAAAAATGCAGTAGTCCTTGTTTGGAAGAGTTTATTAAGGGTTAGCAAAGAAAAAGCTTTTTCAATAGTCTATAACTCTCTAATGGCCTTTTTCAAATAAAATGGGAAAGAATTTGAAAAGAAACCTATATCAGTGAGCTGCAATTGTAACATTACAGTACAGGTCTATAAATCTTGACATGCTCAGAAGATTGCCTAAACCAGCAATACAATCTGTCCAAACCTCATTGTCTCCACGACCAGCCAGCCTCATTTTAAGAAATGTATGTGGTCTTCAACCTAATTTTATCACCTTCATTTGTAAACTAGTCAATCAATCAAAGCATCCTGGGAGTCTAAATAGAAAAAAGGAGTGCATTTTCATGCATTCTGGGCGACACAGTCAAAAATTAATCTCCACTTGATCAGACATTTCTCGCCCTCATCTCAATAGACTATCATTAGGGTCAGCAATGTATATTAAAAATAGAGTTACCGCAAACAGTGCAGCAGCTGGAGTCTGCAGGCTGCCTGCCCTTTCCTCAGAAAGCTTCTGCCTCCATGTGAGCCTGAATATGTTCACTAGTTTCATCTGGAAGGAAACAGGCTGGAAATAGTTAGGAAAGAAAATGCCCGCAGCCCTCAGGAAATGCTCATTGCTTCCCAAGTGTCTGGCCCTTGAAACCATCTTCAAGTGAGGCTGTTATGGAGAAAATATTTACTAAATATACAGTCTTAAGGGTCAGGCCTGGGGAGAGTAGTATTCCCTACACCCTTGGGGGTAAGGGTAGGAGCCTGACCCCAGGGCCAGGACAGATAAATATGAAGAGGAAAGGCAAGAGAGTAGCTGAAGCTCCAGGGGGAAAAAAATCAGTTTAGGTCTTCCCTAGTGGCTCAGTGGTAAAGAATCCACCTGCCAATACAGGAGACACGGGTTCGATCCCTGGTCCAGGAAGATCCCACATGCTGCGGGATAGCTAAGCCCGTGCGGCATAACTACTGAAGCCTGTACACCTAGAGCCCACGCTTCAAAACAAGAGAAACCACTGCAATGAGCAGCCCTCAAACCACAACCAGAGAGTAGCCCTGGCTCATCAAAACTGGAGAAAGCCCGTGTGCAGCAACGAAGACACAGTGCAGCCACAAATAAATAAATAAAACTTAAAAAAAATTCGGTTTAGAGCCATCCTCTTCCTCCTCCCCTGTCTCTCCATCCTCCACGAGTTCTGCTCTCCAGGCCAATGCCTCTATATTGAATGAGGCAACAATGACAGCACTTTGCCCGCAGTAACACTGCCAGGTGCCTCCTCGGATCTCTGGGTGCTTAGAAGGGAATATCCGCTCCTCTCCTTCACTACCTATTTGTTAAAGGAAGACAGTTGGTTGTAATGTCATTTTCAGACCCTTACCCTTGAAGCCATCCTGGACATCTCTCTCTCTCTCACCCATATTCCACAAAGCAGGAAATCCACTGGGCTTTACCTTCAAAATGCTACCATCACCTGATCACTTATTACTACTTCCTTCGCTATCAGGCCACTTAAAGCCACCATCATCTCTTGCCTGTCTTGTTACAACAAGTACCTGCTAGGTCTTCCTGTGTCTACCCTTCCTCCAAGTCTCAACACAGAAGCCGAGAGTTATCCTTTAAAAACATAAGTCAAGGGACATCCCTAGGGGTCCAGTGATTAAGAATTAGCCTTCTAATGCAAGGGACCTTGGTTTGATCCCTGCTTAGGGAACTAAGATCCCACATGCCATGGGGCAGCCAACCCATGCATGCTGCAATTACTGGTCCCACGAACTGTAGCCCACGCAGCACAACTAGAGAGTCCATGCACCGCAACTAGAGAAGCTGTGTGCCAAACTGAAGAGCCCTTGTGCCACAATGAAGACCTAGCACAACTAAAATTAAATAAATAAAGCAATCGACTATTTTTTTAAAAGTCAAAGTATCCTACTCTTCTATTCAAACCCTTCAGGGCACCATTTTGCCAAGAGTAATAGCTAATATCCTTAAAATGGGCTATTTAACTTAAAGCTACAAAAATGATACTTGAGTATCCAGATCCAAGATTTCCCTATAAATGCTTCTGTTTGTCAGCCTGACAAAATCCTATTCCTATGCTATTGATAACCTGGCTGAAATTATTAATAATCCTACCATTTACAGAGTACTTTCTGTGTCCCAAGTTTTTTACCTTTAACTCAATCTACCAACCTCTTTAGAAATTGAAGGCATTTAGGACTCCATGATGGAGAAGGAAATGGCAACCGACTCCAGTACTCCTCCCTGGAGAATCCCAGGGACAGAGGAGCCTGGTGGGCTGCTGTCTATGGAGTCTCTCAGAGTCAGACACGACTGAAGCAACTTAGCAGCAGCTGCAGCAGCAGGACTCCATGAAGGTCAGCATTCTCTGCCGGTGCAGGTGCGGCAGCTGTTAGTTTCTGCTTCTATCAACCATAAAGGAACTGGTCAAATGTATAGTAGACAGAACATGAGCCTTGTGTTCAAATCCTGGCTCCAACAACTCGAGGCTGGAAAAAGCTTAGACAAGTCATTTAATCTCCTCCCCTCCCCTTTTTAAGACATAAAAAGCCCACCACAATGCCTGGCGTAGTTCCTGGCACTTGGTAAATCTTCCCCTGTTTGCCAGTAATGAGCAAAATTGGGAAGTGAGCTGAGTCTGTGTTTGGCAAGATTCTCTCAAATCTATCCACAAAGGGGCCTTACCTGAGGATAGCCAAGGGTCAGTTTATCTTAAAAGAATTAGAAACATTTGCACTTCAAAAGGTAGAGGGTGGTGCTTCCCATCAGGGAATGGATCCCTCATCAGTGGGGACAGATGGCCTTCCTAAGGCCCCTCAGATTCATGCCATATGGACAACGCCCAGTGTCCCCTTTGGCTTCCACACAGTGATGCTGGCCTGTCTGCACACTCCTTCCATGCAGCTGCCTAGAACTCCCCAAGGACTAGCCCAGTGACTAGAACACCATGGTCCTGCACTGCCTATCTCACTAAAACTCGAAATGTCTTATTGACCTCTAGTTCCACAGCCACCAGTTCCATACACCTCAGGAAAGCTTTGGTGGAAGTGTAGAGACCATCTCCAGAGTTCCATTTGTTCACTCATAGTTTCATTTATCTGGCAAAGACGTCGCACTGGCACAGCGTGCTAGGTTCTGGGGACACAGGATGAGTAAGATCAAATCTGAGCCTTTGAGAAGGTGTCCATCCGAAGCCAGGTTTCCCTGAGTGCAGTGTGTGTGCCTCCTGCAGGGAGATAATTTTAGGTAGCACAGTGATAGTTTTTTTTTATATAAACAGTTACATATTTATTTTTAGTACATGTTGGAAAAATATATAACTAGCCCTTCACATTCATGGTTGCTGGAATCTTATTGTTTAGGGTTAACAAACTGAAAACAAACTGAATCAAATAAGAGATTAAGAAAGTAATATGTAGATGATGCAGAGATACACAGAAATTGTATGAGAAAGGCTGAGAGATACGGTGTAAAGTAAAAGATACATGACCATCCAGAATACAAAGTGTACTCAGATAAACAAGCCCAGTGGTGGGAAGAGGGGAGAAGAATCAGTGTTGTGGGGGGGGGCAATGGAAATGGGGATCCAAGTAAACCAGCTTCTCTAGGAGCTATGATTTGAAAGAAGAGTGTGATTTTTCCAGGGAGAACAGAGAGAAGAGGTACTGTAGTTAAATGGGTGACCAGACTGACCCTCTAAGTAAGTTGTTTATTCAGGGTCAACAGCTAGTAGAGAGATTTGAACCCAGGATAGCCACACTGTCAATGAGTCTGGAGTAGTGGTAAGGAGCGTGCACTTTGGAGTTGGACAGAATGGTGGAGAGAGTCAAGTCTCAGCTACACTGTTTATTACCTGTGGGCCTTTTGACAAGTCACTCAGATCCCTCGAATCTGAAATGGGAATAATCATAGTTCTTCCCATGCGGTGTTTTTGTTGTGAATATTACCTACAATAATGCAGCTAAAGGGCATTCTTATCATGTATCACATAGTAAGTGTTCAATAAATAGCAAGACTCATTCTTATTAACATGAAGCAGTTTCTTACCCCTCTGTAGCCTATCTCCTCCAGAGTGAATTACTTTGTCTGGCCTTGGTGTGTTGCAATTCCTGGCACATAAAAAGATGCAATAAACACAGGCTGATTTGTTAAATGAATAAATATCTGTATACACACTATATTAACTGGAATCTAAAAATAGAAAATAGATGCATTTAAACCTTATATATTATGATAATTTCTGCAGAAGATTTCCAAGACTCATTTTTTTAAAAAACCTAAAATCTCTCTCTGGCAAAACTAGAGGAACAGTAAAAAGATCAATGTTTGCCAGGGATTTAAGCATAGGAGCAGACAGGAAGGAATAAATAGGCAGAGCTCAGGACATATTTAGGGCAATTAAAATATTCTCTGTGATCTTGTCATGGCAGATACAAGACATCACTATCACATAATATCTGAACTCTGTACTTTCTGTACAACTTTCTGTAAACCTGAACTGTTCTAAAAATAATGTGTATTAAAAGGAAAAAAAAGAAACAAAAATGCTCCAGGGACCCAGAGAGATCAAACTGGAAGGCTCTGTTTTGACTCCATGGAGGCCCAGAGAGGGAATCCAGGTTCAAGGTGACTCAAAATAATGCTATTTGCAGCGACATGGATGGACCTAAAGATCGTCATACTTAGTGAAGTAAGTCAGACAGAGAAGGAGAAATATTGTATGGCATCCCTTATATGTGGAATCTAAAAAGAAATTATAAAAATGAACCTACTTACCAAACAGAAACAGACTCACAGTCTTAGAGAATGACCTTATGGTTGCCAGGGGGAAGGAGGTGGGGAAGGGATAGTTAGAGAGTTTGGGATGGACATGTTCACACTGCGATATTTAAAATAGATAGCCAACAAGGACCTACTGGAACAGGGAACACAGGAGCACAAGGAACACTCCTCAATGTTATGTGACAACCCGGATGGGAGGGGAGTTTGGGGAGAATGGATATGTGTATATGTGTGGCTGAGTCCCTTTGCTCTTCACCCGAAACTATCACAACATTGTTATTTGGCTATATCCCAATACAAAATAAAACTTCCTTTTTAAAAAGTGAAAGAGGAGAGTTTTTGTTCCCACTCTGGTCTATAATAAAAACTCAATCACGAAAAGAGCAGCAACAAAAACATGTGTGCACATTCCTGAGAGATGAGCCAAGAATCCTGTGCTTAATGTATTGGAGAAATTGCTCAAGGACAAGCCACCTTCATGTGAAGATTACATCTGCCATTATGCCAAGGTCAGCAAGATCTTGTGATGGAGCCTTTCCTACAGGTGTGGGAAGAGATGGACCCCTGGGAATGGCTAGTTCCTAGTCTTTAGGGGCCTGAATCAGAGTAAGGCCCTCCTCTCAACACTGGAAGTCTCCTTCCTGTCTTTGGGAATGGAGGCTCCTTGAAGGTCAGGAGTGGACTGTTTCCTATCAGATGTGTTTGAAGCCCTCAGTTGTGTTGGATCATCACACATAACTGTGTAGCCAGAACTGAGCCTCCCTCCCTCTTCTGACCTCTCAATGCAGTCTTCCTTGTCCTTTTCTTGCTAAGGATATCACTTCTCAAGATACACTGACACCCTCTTTCCCTTTCTCTGTGTCTATCTATTCATTGATATAGTCATACTTTTCCCCCACATTTTTCCTTTTAATTAAAGTGTACCTACATATAGTGAAATGTATATCTTTTAACTGCACAGTTGCTCAGTTTTGACAACTGCATATATTTACATAGGAAGTAAGAAATGGCAACCCCTTCCAGTATTCCTACCTGGAAAATCCCATGGACAGAGAAGCCTGGTGGGCTATATAGTCCATGGGGTTGCAAAGAGTTGAGCAAGACTTAGCAACTGAACCTACTTAAATAACTCCAAACCCCAAATGGCAACACACTCCAGTATTCTTGCCTGGAAAATCCCAAGGACAGAGAAACCTGGCAGGCTACAGTCCATGGGGTCACAAGAGTCGGACACGACTTAGCAACTAAACTACCACAAACCACCTATGAAGATACAGAACCTTTCCATCACCCTAGAAAGTCCCCTTGTGTCCCTGTCACAATCAAATCCCTTCTAGTTCAGAAATGATCATGATTCTGATTTTTCTCAACATATGTTAATATCTCCTTCTCAACTTTGTACACTCACCAGGAAAACTCTTTATTCCTCCCTCAAAGCTCAGCCAGATATTACTGTTACTTCCCTCTCTGGATTGTCTCAGCAACCTGAATATTTTATTCATGTGTCTCACTCTCCCACGAGACAATGCACTTGTGAAGAATCATATCATTATATTTATTCATTTTTGTAATCAGTGGCTATAATATAGTAGATAGTCAATAAATGTTCTGTGAATGAATGAATGAATGAATGATGAATACCAGAAAACATCTTCCTTTGTCTTCATCTCCCTAATTTCCATGCTATTTGTTTTTTGTTTTGTTTTTGCCTTATTTTTTATTATTATAAAACCAATAAAAGCTCACACAGAAGGGTGTAAAGTGCCTAGTGGAACTATTACTCCCTAGATTAATCACTATTAACAGCTCCTTGTGTATTCTTCTAGAGATGTCTGTGCATTTCTATTTTTATACAAGTGCTTTTAGACTCTACATACCTTCTTAAAACTTAACTTTTCACATAAAATATGTAACAACAATAATAATATTTAGAATTAAAACATAGTATCTTCTACATGCCAGTTAGTCTAAGAATTTTATATATATTAACTTATTTATTTTTCATAATAACAGGTACAGTTATTAGGTAATAGGTACATAATAGGTACAGTTATTACAGTTTTTGGTGTTTAATTCTAAATTTTCATATTTTATTATTATTTACCACTGAAGTTTATTACTTTACATATGGGAAATGGAGATGCAGATTAAATAACTTGCTAAAGGTCATACATGCTGGAAATTATTTCATATTTTTACATATGTATCTAACTTTGGGGGCTTTTTGATAGCTACAAAGTATTCCATTGTATGGCTGTACCGTGACATTTAACCAGCTCTTCTTATGGTCATTTAAGTATTTCACTTTTAGCAATTACAAGAGTAGGTTGCAATGAATTCTTTTATATATATATTGTTGCTTTCTTGTGAGAATATATTCATCCTGGCATCCAGTTAGGTCATATGTGTATATTTCACATCTTGATGTGTGTTCAGTCACTCAGTCATATCTGACTCTGCAACCCCATGGACTGTAGCCAGCCAGACTCCTCTGTCCAGCAAGAATACTGGAATGGGTTACCATTTTCTACTCAGGCTATCTTCCTGAACCAGGGATCAATCCATGTTTCTTGCATCTCCAGCATTGTCAGACAGGTTTTTTTAACCACTGCGTCATTTGGGAAGCCCCACATCTTGATAGCTATTTCTATATTCTCATCTAATTTAACACTGATTCTCCATCCACATTGCCAGGGAATGCCTGTTTCCCCACACTCTCTCTAACTCCAATATCATTAAAATGAAGTTTTATCTCTCCGATAATTATGCTATATCTTTATTGTTTTGATCTGCAAAACAGAAATTGACTGTCTTTTCCATATGTTTGTGACTATTTAGGCTTTTTCTGTTGCTTATGTTTTTTATTTCCCCCTTTTTTTCTATTGAGTTCTTAATTTCATTGTTTTGTAAATGTGTTTGTATATTAACACATTAGCCCTGTGTCTATGACATATGAAGCAAATATTTTCCCCCAGGATATCATTGTTCATGGTGCTTTTTATGATAGAAAGTTCTTAATCACTTTATCGTTTAACTTGTTCCCACTGGAAATTCCATTGTAAAATTCCAGCCCTCTTTTACTGTCCTTTCCTCTTCAGCCAGGGAGCTTCCGACATTGACACCACAAAGCTTTTCAAAAGGAGTCTGCTACTGCTAAGTCGCTTCAGTCGTGTCCGACTCTGTGCGACCCCGTAGACGGCAGCCCACCAGGCTCCCCCGTCCCTGGGATTCTCCAGGCAAGAACAATGGAGTGGGTTGCCATTTCCTTCTCCAACACATAAAAGTGAAAAGTGAAAGTGAAGTCGCTCAGTCGTGTCCGACTCTTAGCGACCCCATGGACTGCAGCCTACTGGGCTCCTCCATCCATGGGATTTTCCAGGCAAGAGTACTGGAGTGGGGTGCCATTGCCTTCTCCCAAAAGGAGTCTAAGTCATAACTAAAACCAGCCACCAAGGAAAATTAATCATTTGGAAACAAGGCCATGGGGCTTCATTGGATGCTTCATAAAATGATAACCATTGGCTGGATTTGATACTGGTTCAGGAGTGTCTCATTTTCATAGATAAATCCCTTCTTCTAGCAGATACAAAAATCCAATTTTTGTATCATTGGACAAGTTAAGGAACTACATAAATAACACTGCTTTGATTCCCAACTTCTGAGTTACAACACATGGATGGTTTAAGCACTGTTAATACACTGGCAAGGAGTGATTGATTTTGCCAATGTCAACTCCAGGCAGCAAACAAGAATAAAAACATTTCACCAGGGCAAGGAGGGATGATCAGGACCCTCAGGCCCTCAGAAAGGTGTTCACAGATCCAAACTCTGGAAATTTTGATGTAGAACACCTAATCTCTTGCTTTGCAGGGGAGGCAGGATGCAGGCAAGAATTTAAGGATTGATAAGAGCCTCTGTTTTTCAACTCCCATCAAAATAATCCCTGCACAGGTTTACAAAGCTCTTTGCTCCACCTAAAGGACAAAGGTGAAGGTCATAGAAAACTTCTTATGGGGACTCTTACCTGTGATTCTGAAGTGTCTCCTCTGAGACTGATTTTCTTATCTATTCAGGGTGGGCTCTTACTCTATTCAACTGTTTAGGATTTTTAAACTCTTCTCTCCCCCTCTCAGGAGATGAATGGTGTGCAAAGTTAGAAGATGATAAAATAACATGTTTCCCACTTGTCAGGCCTCTCTGTGATAAGCCTGTTCCCTTCCTCTTTTTCTTACTTTCCTTTCAAAAGGGGTCATTCGAGAGAGAGAGAGAAAGAAGAACAATAATTTTATTATTTTATTTTCAGAAATGCTGTTATAAACTTCATCAGCAAGAATTGTTAGAAAGTATTAGAAGGCAGGTTTCCCATCCCTGTTATTGAAACAGCAATAAAAGTATTACAAGGCTTTTGGAAGACAGGTAGTGGGAAAGTCTGGAAAGAAGCTATTTACCATCTGCACCCCAGAAACATCAACTATTTCACCTACTTTGAGATTCGTTAAGAAAAGACTAATGTAAAATAGAAACACCATTATCTTACCACCTTCCAAGAAGAAAGGTATATTTTATGTATTTTAAAGTATAATACATAAACTCTACATTGAACTGACTCAAGCAAAATAACACTAGGTATTTTTGTAAGTCATGAAACTAAGAATTTTTGAAAATAATGCTGCTTATACACAAAAGAAAACATATAAGAGTTTGATTTATAAAAAATCCAGTCTCACAAAAACCACTTATTAAACTTTGTAAACCTTTTAAATCAGTTCAAGAAAAATAAACCTTTGACCCATAAACTCCAGACCCAATTTAACAGATATTCTTAATTGACAGTATCAAGCTCAAAAATAAAAACATATTCTATCATATTAACTAAAAAAGTAATCACATAATTAATAGGTGAAAACAGAGAGAAATATTGCGGAAGATTAAGATTAAGCCCTGCAGAAGCGAATGTTCTAACTAGAAATTGGTTTAATTAATAGCACATTTTACATAATGATTACAGTGTAATTGCGCTGACTAGCAGAGTGTCATTAAATATATCCATGCTCCTTTACAACACCCTAAGGCTAAAAATAATGAGTTACATTGAAAATCACTGTGCAACAGGTTCATAAATAACATTTAAGCCTATACAAGGCGAATACTTATAAATAATAAATATTTGCCTTTTGTAATTGAAGAAAAAATGACAGCCTTCTTTTTCTACTACCTTGTAGATTGCCATGTTATAATGCTGAAAAGATTTTTCCCCTTGCTTTCTCTAGAAGGTGTTGAATAATTTATTCAAATGCTAATATTCCACGTAGCCCGACTTTGAGGAACAAATATTCCTACATAAAGAATAAATGCCAGGATGCTTATTACCTCTCTTGCTTTACTTTATGCCATGAATCCCCCCCAAACTACCACAGTCTATTACAGTTGTCAGAGGAAGTCAGTGGTCAAATTTTCTGGCAGGGAAGAGCATTTTTCTTTATTTAAAAATTACCCCATCTCCCCAAATGTTCAACATGCTCAGGGTTGTTATGAAGCAGCAGCTGCTCTGTGACTTCAGGAAAGAAGGCAAAGATGTCTGCTAACTTCTTAACTTCTCACTCTTCTGCTGAGAATCAATAACATCTGATCACAATGGCTGCAGTTCCTTATCCATACACTTGACTCTGGCCTGGGCTCAGGTGTACAAAAGGTCCATGTCCAGGAGCCTCATCTTCTTCATCTTCTCAGTTCCAAGAGGAAGTCGAGTTCCTCTGGTGCCTATGAGAAAGCAGAGAGCAAGGCAGCCTCTGGGAGTGTCTGAAAGCGTCCGGGAGCTGGACTTCGGACAGCGGCTCTCTCCAAAGATGGCAGGAAAGACAGTGTCTCTAGGTTGTAAGGCGAATGTGATTTGGTGGGGAAATGATCCTACCATAAGGTGTTCAGAAGCATTCTCAGCTCTGTAGAAAAGGACACAGGAAGAAAATGCCTCCTCCCCATGAATTTCAGTTTCCCCGTGAGTGTGAAGCAGGTCAGGCATCATATCTCCAGAGAACTCTAGAGTCCTTTCATGTGGGGAGTCCTTCAAGGAGGTCACCATTCAACTACTGCTTTCAGCTTAGCATGGCAGCTCATCTTCTGTGAGGTGAGGTAGTCTTGCTTAGTGATGAAGAAAGGGCTTTGACATTGACCAGAACTCAGTTCAAGTACTGGATTTACTATTTATTACTACTGTTTATTTACTAGGGACTTTCCTAGTAGCCTAGATGGTAAAGAATCTGCCTGCAATGCAGGAGACCTGGGTTCAATCCCTGGGTCGGGAAGATCCCCTGGAGAAGGAAGTGGCAACCCACTCCAGTATTCTTGCCTGGAGAATTCCATGGACAGACCATGGGGTCACAAAGAGTCGGACACAGCTGAGTGACCAACACTCACTATGTATTAGCTGTGTGACATTGGGTAAGTCAGTTAACCTCTCTGAGTTTCAACTCCCTAATCTGTAAACTGAGATGATGATAGTCTGTGTCTCCTAAAATGGTTGTGAGGAGTAAATGAAAAAAATTCTAAGGTCTGTAAACACTTAGTATACTGCCTCCCAGTTAGTAAAGCTGAATATATGGTAGTTATCATTTATTTTATGATTAGAAAGCTTTTTTCTCATACTTAGCCAAAATCCATCTCCTGACTACTTTCATTCATGGATCTAATTCCTTGGGAGGGATGACGGATTGTAGACCCAGAGAAGTCAGAGAGGACCCTTTCACATAATAAATCATATCTCTCCCCTGACTGAAGCTCATCACGAAGTCTCATGGGTATTAGGAATCCAAAGGGCCAGAATCCTTATCCTGCATGATCTGGCCCCTGCTGCTCCAGCTTCATTTCATGCTGCCACTTAAGCCCTCATGCTCTGTGCTCCAGGGATCTTCTTTCTATTCCCACTGGACTCAGGGCCCCTGGAGATGCTTTTGCCTAGAACTATTTTCTTACCCACTTTTTCTAGTTAGCTTTTCAGACCTCAGCTTAAACAAGATTTCTGCAGGGAAATTCCCAAAACTAGATCAGATTTCTACCTTACCCAGCTCTCTCTACTGTCTTTTCACAGGTTTTTATCATCATTTGAAGTAGTATTTGTGGGTGATTATTTGATAAATGACTATTTCCATTAGCAAACTACACATTCTAGAAGGCAGGGGCCATGGGCGTTTGAGGTTCATGATGGGCTTTGCTGGTACCCAGCATACAGCCCTTAGCAAATTCTTGCAGTGAAGGAAAAGGACGGAATGAACTAATGCTTATTTCCACAGAAGAGTCCTTCACATATTTGAAAATAATACTTATGCTTCTCTTCTTCATGATTTAATTGTTACAAAATTAATGATCTCAGTGCCTCAACTACTCTTCATCATGTTGAGTTTAAGATACTCCCACTCTCCGCATTGCCCTGTGCTCACACACGAGGGAGCTGAGTGCAGTCGGGGGATTGCTTCCTGTGATCTGAGACACCATCCTCCCAGCACACCCAGAAGCCATGTTAGCCTAAAATATGTGTAAAACACACACACACACACACACACACAGAGACACACACACTGTTTATTTGCTTAAAAATAATGTAGATTTACTGACAAAAATTTGGAAAGTATAGAATAGAAAGTATAAAGAAAACAATTCTTACACATACCTTGCAAAGTAAAACATAACAGTTTATAATAATTCCTGTGTTTTTTTCAGTGAAGGAGTTTTTGCCCAGTTTGAGGAAGGATTATGTTGTGGAATTCTAACTACACACACACACATCTTGCTTTTTTGCCAATATTAAATCATTAAGATATTTCTCTGTTATATTACAAATATAGTTTTAATTAGTGCTTTATCAGTTGGAAATGCTCTCTGCTGCTATTGAGGCTTAAACAAATGGGAGGTTATTTTTCTCACATAACACGAAGTCTGAAGATGGGCAGTAACTGAGGTGCTTTCAGTAGCTTTTTCCTCATGGTTGTGTTATAACTGCTGTAGTTCCTACCATCACATTTATGTGCAAGGCAGGAATACAAGGGAAAAGATGTGCCACTTCCATCCTTCCCTTTGATCAGGAAAAGCCCAAGCCTTCCCACTATCCTCAGCACACTTCCAATGATGAAGCCTTGACCAGACTCTGTCTTTGACCAATGCTAGGTCCAAAAACAGCTGGAAAAGTGACTCTTCATTTCTCCAACTGCTAAGGTTGAGGCAGGCAAAGAAACTGGGTACCTTTCCCACGTCCTATGAGGTTAATTCCATTCCATTTGATTCACAGCTCTTGAAAAAAAAATATCATGGGAACTTTCATAAGGTCTCTTTCCTCCTTTTGCTCCCTAAAAAGGTTGAAGATCAACCTCATAAACAAGCTATAGTTCAAATTAGGAAACTAACAGAGATGTTCTCAGTTTTCACGGTGTTTATAAAGGCGCTGTTGTCTTTGTGGACAAGAGTCAAGGCTGATGAAAGTCCTCCAATGCATAGGAAAGCTGCTCCATGAAGACCTGCCCAAATGCCTCTAGTGTCCTTATTAACTTCCATTCACGGGCAGTCATGGAAATCACTTCATCAGAAACAGGGAAGAATGGAAAGAAGGAAGGGACAGAGTGGGGAGGGAGGAGGAGAAAGGGAGGGAAGGAGGGAGGGAATGGGGGAAGGAGGGACGAACAGGAGCACTGTGTCATGAAACACTACCAAAGACAGAAGACAGATAATACTTCTCAGTGATGGGGTACAACCCCACACACACTACTTTCCTCTTCCTAAGCGACAATTTATATCATGTCAGTATATACAGATAAGATTGTTTCAACTGCCCTTCTAGAGAAGTACTTAAGAAAAAGAATGGCCATAGATCTTTACTCTTTCTGGCTTTCAAAGGGCTCCTCCTGGGGCTTTGGGACCCAATATTGTTTGCAATCTGTTCTTCCCTGGAGGATGTTAGGGAAAATAGAAAGGCCCAAGACAGGTAATGCTTGGTGTTTAATGATGATAGGCAGAGGTGGGAAAGCAGAGATCAGCTTTTTCCTCTCGGCAGAGCCTGGGCTGTTAGGAAGAGGGAATTTAGTGTTTGATTTGCTCATTCTCCATTCCTCATCGAGGCTTTGGTCCCAAATTGCTAAACCTCCATTCAACAGTTAAATTAAACATAACTAACTTTGTTGATATTATTTCACAGCCGAATAACTTGATATTCATACTCTTCGTGTGTTCAATAAGAACAGAGCTCAGACACATTTTTAAGTCTCAGCTGGTGATGAATTCTGCTGAGCTAAACTTGTGTTTCACAGGATTGTGCTCAGCTGAGACGGGGCACGCTACTGCACTGTAAAAATAAGCTTCGAGCCATAATTTTGATGGGCCCCTCACAGCAAGAAAGCATCTCTCTTCTCCTCCTCCCTCTTCTTAGTAGCAACTCCCAAGTGCCACTTGTACATCCTAAACTAAAGGAATGCTGGGCAGACAGCAGTCCTTCACTGCGATGCCTCCAAGGTGCGAAGAGCACTAAACTTGGACTCCCAAGGCCTCTGTATTTGCCCCCTCTCTGCCTCTTCATGGACTGGTGACTGTAAGCAGGTCACTTAATCTCTGATCCTCAGATTCTACATTTGGCAGATATGGAGATAAAAACCCTGCCTCTCTACCTCACGTATTTGCTGTGCAACACACTTACACATTGAGCACATGCTGCACACTGTCAGGGGCTAGTCACTATTATTTACATTTTCACCCATCATTGGAGTCCCATCCTCTGGACATGACAATAACTGCCCAAGAAGTATTTAAACTGAATAATACATTGGTGTGTTTTTTCATTCATCAGACAGGTAGTGGGCACCTTCCATGTCCCAAGCCCTATGCAAGATTGTTGTTGCTGTCTAGTCATTAAGTCATGTCCAACTCGTTTGCGACCCCATAGACTGTAGCCTGCCAGGCTCCTCTGTCCATGGGATTTTCCAGGCAAGAATACTGAAGTGGGTTGCCATTTTCTTCTCCAGGGGACCTTCCCAACCCAGAGATCAAACCTGTGTCTTCTACTTGGCAGGTGGATTCTTTACCATAGAGCCAGCTAGAAAGCCCCCCTGTGCTAAACACTATGGGTATAAAGAATGAAATTGTGTTCTAGTTTGAGAGATAAACAAATAAATACTTATGATATGGTGAGATCTGCACTGTATAACAGAGACATACACAAGGTTTTTGAGCATCTAACATTCTGTCTAGGTGAGCAAGGACCACTTCATAGAGGGGGCAATTGATGAGAAAAAGAGAGGGAACATCACAAATGCTGCTGAGAATCACACACCAATCACTCTGCCGAGAACATTCTTTCCTTTAATTGTCACAATGCCCTATGGAGTAGGTATTATCATACCTATTTTATAAGTGACAGTCAAGATTTAACTAACATAAGGTCCCAAAGCTGGTGAGGGAGGAACCTGGATTCCCAAGTTCACCTTTCTCTCAGAAGGCTGGGCCCTCTGCATACTCATCTCACAGGTGGAGGGAAAGCAAGTTGATCTTTCTGTACAACAAGAATTTAAAATTATATGAAAACATCTTATGTGACATTAACTATGAGTTACCTAAAACTATGCAAATTATCTCTCTAGAAAAATGAGGTGTGGAGGTGGTCTTAGGCATATGTGGATATCTCACTGAACCCCAAAGCAGGAAAAGCAGCCGAGTCTCCCGAGCGACAGGACTAAGTCCTGCAAGCACCACAGACAAGGCAGATCCTCCCTCTCCTCCCCTCTCCCAGGCTGCCTTCTGTTGTCTCTTCTCTGTTGTGTTTGTTATTCTTTCTCTCCAGACCACCCTTGCTTCTCCATTAAAATGACAGGAGTGGCCACCCGCTCCCTTGTTACATCCCCTTCAGGAAACCCCAGGAGACTGACTGGCAGTAGCAGTGTTAGTTGCTCGGTCACGTCTGACTCTTTTCGACTCCACAGACTGGGGTCCTCCAGGCTCCTCTGTCCATGGAATTCTCCAGTCAAGAGTACTGCAGTGCATAGCCATTCCCTTCTCCAGGGCATTTTCCTGACCCAGGGATTGAACCCAGGGAATCCTGCATTGCAGGCAGATTCTTCACCATCTGAATCACCAGGTAAGCCCAGGAGACTGACTAGCACCTCTAAATCCCACTTCCAAGTTCCCGGAAGAGGGAATCGAAGTGGCCTAGCTTGGGTTAACTGTGTTTAAAGTGTGACTGTATGTCATGACTTTCTTCCCACAGATGGGGTGGTGGGGTGGAGTAAAGAGATCTGACAAACACTACCTCCACCAGGTGACGAAGGTCAATGTCAACAGTGATAAGTCATGTTGATGGTATGTATCCCCAATGTGATGTGAGGAAAATGGCACCTCACCTCCATGGACAACTCCCCCAGAACTCATAACCTCAGTCTAGTCATCAGAAAAACATCAGACAAATCTCAGTTACCTGACCAGTACTCTTCAAAAATTGTCAGGTTCATCCAAACCAGGAAAACCCAAGAAACTGTCATATCAAGAAAAAACTAAGGGAAGATGACCACTAAATGTAATATGGAATCCTGGGACAGAAAAAGTAAAGAAATCTGAATAAGGTATGGATTTTAGTCAATAATAATGTACCTCTATTGGTTCATTAACTGTAACAAAAGTACTATCACAATGTAAGACGTTAATAATAGAGGAAGCTGGGTGCCAGGTACACAGGAACTCTGTGCTGTTTTTGCAATATTTCCCTAAATCTAAAACTCTTCTAAAATTTAAAAAAAAAATGAAAACAGTACGTTTGTGTATGCTAAGTTGCTTCAGTCATGCCCTACTCTTTATAACCCTATGGACTGTAGCCCACCAGGCTCCTCTGTCCATGGGATCTCCAGGCAAGAATACTGGAGTGGGTTGCCATGACCTTCTCCAGGCGATCTTTCCAACCCAGGGATCGAACTTGAGTCTCTTATGTCTCCTACGTTGGCAGGCAGGCTCTTTACTACTAGCACCACCTGGGAAGCCCATGAAATCATAGTATTGCATGCTTATTCAGTGCCAACCACCACGGTAAAACTAAAACCAAAAGCCATTTTCAAATTACCCTGTCCCCTTATTCACCCACCATGATATATACTGCAAGCCCTTTGAGAGAAAGGGAACACTAAGACCCAGAGCAGTCCTGACACATAGTAGGCAGTCAAGAAATATTAGCTGATGTGAACTGACATTTATCATCCACAGAAGAGGCCCTGGTATAACATACAGAAATGCTACCTTGCTTTGTCCCACGGTGGGTCAGTGGGAGCACTACCCTTGGCATGGATGGTTTTGGTGTGCTCACTCTCCTCTTCTTAGTAAGAAAGTTAGCTCCTTCCCAGGCTGCTACTGCTCAGTAAGAGATCATCAAGGGGGCCTGGGACAGCCACTGGTGGATTTTCATTCCAATGACCCTTTGGAATTAGAAACTGGCCTGGAAGCTCTGAATGGGACCCAGACCTCACCAGTGTTTTGTGACCTATCCTCGCTTCTCTCAGGACAGGTTTATAAAACCTTGCAAAGGACAAGAGCCTCTTGTCATGATTAACCTTTGGAATGGGCACTAAAAATAATTTTGCATTCACTTTAATGGTGCCTGTTTTAAGGGGAAAGACAAATGGGTGTGGCTTTTTAAGGCATTTGGTTTTTCCAAGGGGTAGAGAGGAACAGGAGACCCAGAAGGGGTTTCTGGCCATGGAGCTGAGATGTGGATGTGTTAACCCTTTCACAGACCCCCTTGATTCTTCCTTCTACTGTCTCCATTCAAAGTCATTTTAATCTTATGAACTGACTATTAGCTGATGAACAAATTCCTCCAGGGAAAATGCCATTAATTCATCAGGCTTGTTCATTCCATTTTTTAAAAACTGCCCTCAAACATCTTTTGTTGTAATAAATGAGTGAATTCTGTGCTGTGGTTTGCAGAGTCTTAATGAACTTGAGAATGTAAAATCCTCCCTGCGGTTTATTTTCAGCTGCATCACATAGGAAACCATACTGTACCTCATCGTCAGGTGAGAGTTTTCTCATACAAAGAGACCAAGCTAAGTGCTATTCCATTGGAGATTCACATCACCACTGGGTGAGCTTTGGTACCCTAAAACCTGAAGCAGCCTTCTCCACTATGTGCACTCCTGCAGGATAGGATATTAAGCAGCCCCTCTTTGCCAACACCCCAGTTCTGTAATTTGGAACATTGAGACTGAACAATTCTACGTTCAGCCCATGGCAGTATTTCTGGTGCCCCATGCCCTAGTTTTCACTCTTGTATAAGCATATGTGTCAGTGGCTCTGTAACTATGATCTTCTATCATGTTAATGATTTATTCCTCTCCACCTCGTCCAAGGTATGAGCACAAGCCCACAAAGAGAATACACAAGTACATTTACTAAACGGAGGGACAAAGATACAGAGGCCATTCATATACCCCGTCTGAGACAAAGTCACTGCTACAGACATGGATGATGCTTGCTACGTAGTGAGGCAGAGATCTGGGATTAAAAAAGAATGTCTCCCCTGTACACTCACTCTGACTGGGCAATGATATAATTTCCAGTCTCACGTCTCTATTTCAGACCACATATGGCAGTAATATTGGCTGTTCCCCACCTCAGCCTAACCATGACTAAACAGGTTGATGAATGTCATGCATCTTATCATCATACATGCATATTTTTAAATATAATTCACTTTTGATCTGCACCCTTGTGCAGTGGCGAATGAAAACAGTTAAGATTTCTTCCACTGTCTGCCTTTAAATGTATTAAACAGCCCTGCTGTCAATAGATTATATTCTTGTACAATGATAATAGCCCCCAAAACTAAGAGGCCTTGTCAGGAATTGCAGTTGTCACAGTTTGATGGGAATGATTTTACTTGGGGTTCGTCTGCCGCACAATCATCTCATAATCTGGATATACATCACAGCATGACATGTAAATTTCCTGCTACTCTGCTTTCATTTCCAGAGGCAGCAATCAAATGAAAACCACTCAACCTCACCCAAATGTATAAATAATTTTCATTCAAACATATTAACAGTCAAAATATGAGAATTTATCACAGAGTGCTAGGCCTTTTAAGAAGCAATAAAGACTTTACTTTTTAAGCATATTTCTCCTTAGAAAAGTAATACGAATAGTAACTTGCAATTTAAAAATCACATTTGAAAGTCCACATAGAAACCACCTAATCTGCAAACTTAAGGGATATAGGTGCTTCACCATAGATTTGACACTTAGAGGAAAAAGGATGAGGGAAATATTGTGTAATAGAATTGCATGTGGATTAATAATTACCAACATGAAAATACCAAAGTCCCAAAATGCTGATTTATTTCATCTTTGCTAAACTATACCTTTTGCACTGCACAATCAATAGGAGATTACTTTCTCTAAAATATAAACACCTGATTCAGCAGCGATTTGGATAGCAATATAACAAATGACACTTTTTTCCCTGATAAACATCAGATTTTAATTGAAAGCAATCTCCTTGGGAAAAAAGACCATCAAATTGTAGCAGTGGACGTGGCTGACTCTCCCCCATTGCAGGCTGGGTTCCAGCCACACTAACTGTCAGTTACCAAGAAAGGGAGGACATATTCACAACTGAACAGGAAAAAATACTTGTCTTTTGTGTTCAGATATGAAGTCAAATGAGAGCAAGTGTTGGTTCACTTTGGCAAGGTTCAAGGTGAGTATGCGAATGGCCATAGGAGCTGCACTTGAACGAGAGGACAAGAACTGCAGTGTGCTCACCACCAGACCTGGGGACTCACCAGGATTGCCTGCAAAGTTCCCCTAGCAGGGGAGGCTAAGCCCTCAGACACAGACTTGTGCCCAGTCAGGTGGAGGTGCTAAAAGACACCATTTGACCAATAAGGCTTCATGTTGACAAGAGTTCATTATATAAGGAACAAACCTCCAAAAGGACTATAATTCCCTGACACATTTAAATCAATAATCAATCCACCCACATTTCCAAAAAAAATACCTTCCAAGGTTTGGAGAGCACACTTGGTCTGTGGGTAAGAAGCCAAGTTAGATGTTTCTATCACATCCTCAAGGGCAGTTGAGAAGTGAGGGTACTTGGAAAGGGTGGGTTGGGAAGGTAGCGTTTGGGATGGGGAGGCAGTCTACTTGTATCATTAGCGCTGGCACCTAAAAATTTTGCAGCCTCACTTTAAATTTTTATACCCTTTTCTTCTCCCCTCTCTTCCCCCACCATGTGCAAAAACTGCTAAGATGACAGTTTTTTCCATTTCCCCAGTAAGTGTGTCTGCAGAAGTAGAAGTACCATAACCCGGGGTACAGCAAGCTCAGCCATTTGAAATAAAACTTTGCAGTACTAATGTTTTTGTAACTGCTTTCATATTGTAATGATATTTTTCCAAGCACTGGTTTTATTTGATCTTAAATACCTTTTTGGGAAAGTCCAGTGAGCTGACTCTAATAAAATCATGCTATTGAAAAAAGGTTTAAGTAGAATGTTCAGAATAAATTACAAAACTGCATGCAAGAATACCAGCTAGTGCTGCAATAAAAAGCTGAAAATGAGTATTCTTGCAATATATTTTAAAGAAGTAGTATACTTTTTTGTCCATTTTTTTTTCATTGAATGTTTCATAACAGAATGCCTCCATGTCATGAAAGGAGGGAAATGCATACCAAATGAACAAACTGCGGGAAAAATTGCATTTAAGTGGGAAAAAAAAATCTTGACTTTTTGGGGGAGTATAGAATATATTTCATTTCATTTTCAATAACTGTTGGAAGATAATAGAAAATGTAATTTCTTTCCATTTGCTATGCCAAAATACTTAAATTACATCATACTTATCCTGTCATATTTTTTCCCCAACTTATTCAGGACCCGTTAATGGATTTCATCGTCTTTATGTCTGCACTAAGGGATGGGTCTGCTTTAAAAGACAGAGATGTCCAGCTGTAGGGATCTCAGGGAAACCAGGATGGCTTGAGTGGAAGACACAGACAATTGTATACCTGACTTTCTTCTAGTGAAGCAGAAGGAAAGAGCTCTTGAAGGATGGAGGTGAGGGTATCTTCCTAATTACTCTTGAAACCGTATGTCCAAAATAATCACAAACTCCTTTCCTCAGCCCTTCCACCCCACAAGACAGTCTTGCAGAACTGGGACACTAACAGAGCAATGGATGGTAAATTTCCCCAATGCACCACCCTACGCCATTTGAGATCTACTACGTTCTTGGCATTGAGTCAAGTGCTGGGCTTCGGGTTCTATGAGGGACAATATTTACATAAATCAAATTAGCTTATAAATCCAAGTTCAGTTCTCTCACCTCCAAGTAAAACAAAAACAACCATTCCCATCCTATAAAGAGAAATTGGGACCAAAAAAAAAAAAAAAAGGTGGCATGGCATGATAGGCAAGATCTAGAATACCATGAACATTGTTGGTGGCCCACCCAGCATTCCTCCTCCCCATCTGTCTTCCTTTCCAGCAGAACCTGATTTTGTTCAGGAATCCATCTCTCTATGCACTCCCAAGCACCTCAGGAGAATCTGGACCATCTGCTTCTAAGATGCAGATTGACTGGCCGTGGCCAACGTGTTCCCTTGGCATTGCTGAGTCTGAGAAAGGGTATGAGACTATGATCAGTGATATGGGAGAGGAAGTCAACTGAGGCCCTTTCAGAGAAGAGTTTTCTTGCCAACCAAAGAAGTGGGCTCTTGTTTTCCCCCTGGAGATTCTTTTGTCTAGATGTGACTCTGAAAGAGTAGCAACCACCTGCTAAGATAACTTGTTGCTCGTTTTTCAGTCACTAAGTTATATCTGACTCTTTGCAACCCCACGGACTGCAGCATGTCAGGCTTCCCTAGCCTTCACTATCTTCTCCCGGAGTATGCTCAGACTCATGACATTGAGTCGGTGATGCCATCCAACCATCTCATCCTGTGTTGCCCCCTTTTCCTCCTGCCCTTAATCTTTCCCAGCATTAGGGTCTTTTTTGATGAGTTAGACCTTCACATCAGGTGGCCAAAGTATTGGAGCTTCAGCTTTAGCATCAGTTCTTCCAATGAATATTCAGGGTTGATTTCCTTTAGGACTGACTGGTTTGATCTCCTTGCTGTCCAAGGGACTCTGAAAAATCTCCAGCACAACAATTCTAATACTAGTGATGACAAATATAATTCTGTATTAGTGTCTTAGGACTACTGTAACAAAGTATCATTAACTGGGGGTCTTAAAACAATGGCAATTTATTGTCTCATAGCTCTGGAGGCTAGAAATCCAAAATCAAGGTGGCAACAGGGTCATGTTGCCTCTGATGGCTCCAAGGGAGAATACTTCCTTGTCTCCTCCAGTGTCTTCCAGCAATCCTTAATGTTCCTTGGCTTGTGGACAAATCCAGTCCAGTCACATGGCCATTTTCTCTTTGCATTTCTTCACATTGACCTCCCTCCATGCATATCTGCCTCTGTGTCTAAGATTCTTTTTATAAGAACAGTCACATTGGATGAGAGTCCACTCTAGTGACCTCATTTTAATTTGATTACTTCTGTAATTACCCTATATACAAATAAGGTCACATTCTAGTACTTGGGGTAAAGACTTCAACATACCTTTTTTGGAGGAGAGGGGACACAATTCAACCCATACTTGCCTAATTGTGAACAGATGCTAAGATTGAAATAGACTTTGATGACATCATTGAGCCTCTGAATTAGCCTTCCCTGGAACCTGTCCTGCCTGGGGACTTGCTGGTAAGTGAGTTACACATGAGACCACTTTCTGCATTGCTCATTTTGTATTGAGGATTTTACCTGTAGCTGAGTGCTTGCCCCATAGCTCAACGATAAAGAATCTGCCTGCAATGCAGGAACTGCGTATTCAATCATTCAATCCCTGGGACAGGAAGATTCCCTGGAGGAGGACATGGCAACCCACTCCACTATTCTTGCCTGGAGAATCCCATGGACTGAGGAGCCTGGCAGGCTATGGCCCATAGGGTCACAAAGAATTGGACATGACTGAAGAAACTAAGCACACACACACACACACGTAGCTGAACCCATGTTTGTTGATGCACCAAATAGTGGATAAAAGCAGACCTGCTTCCACCATTTAATAACTGTGTGTCCTTGGGAAAAATCACTTACATTTTTTGAGAATACTTTCTTTATCTCTAAATTGAGTCAAATATTACCCAGAGTTGCCAAGAAGATTGATGAGATAGATACAAATGGCATTATCCTGAAAAGGTGCTCAGTAGATTGTTTATATGCTCCTTTTACAAACTATCCATGTGACTCTGGAAGAATAAAAACAAGACCATATAGTCTAGTCTTAGAGGGAATAATTGAGAACTACTAGTTCTTGATGGTTGTCTAGAGTTTCAGAAAATAATACAACATTGTAAATCAACTATACTCCAATAAAAATTAAAATCAAATCATTTGCCTGCATTCTTCACTTAGTATTGTGCACCTGTCTAGCTTTTTTAAGGCTTTCATGATAGCCTCCATTTATGAGAGGCTTAAAGGTTAAAAGCATGAGCTCTTGGGACTTCCCTGGTGATTCAGCGGTTCAGAATCCTCCTTCCAATGCAGGGGATGCAGGTTTGATCTCTGGTCAAGGAACTAAGATCCCACATGCCTCAGGGCAATTAAGCCCACGTGCCACAATTACTGAGCCCATGAACCCGTAAAGCCTGAGCTCAGCAACATGCTACAAAGACTCAGCACAGCCAAAAGAAAATAAAAAGCACGGACTGCTGAGTCAGACCACATAGATTCAAAGCTCAGTTCCACCACTTTCTGTGTGTGACTTGGGCAAATTTTTAACCTCTCTATACCTGGTTCCCTCATCTCTACAAAAGGAGAATGACGATGATGGTGGTTTCTCCCAGTGTTTTTAAGAGGAATGAGGTCACAAGGCATAGGTGATTAGTACAGGGTCTGGTGAATGGTAGGCAAGTTAAACATACACTCTTTCCTCCATTCAATGTCCATTATCATCTGCAGTCATCTTGGTATGCTACATCAGTGGTTTTCACAGTTTGGTGTTGGTATAAGAAACATCTGTGTTGCTTATTATAAATATAAACTCCCACCCCAATCCAGAGATTCAGATCCAGTAGCACTGAGATGTACTTTTAACAAACATTGCAGGTGAAACTGATGCAGGTGGTGCCTTATCACACATTGAGAAGCTATCTACTTTTTCTGATTGGAAGTCAGGAGACTTAGAAGGAGCTACTTATCTTGGAGACAGGTACTTCTCTTATCCTTCCTAGTAGTCTGAAAGTTTCTGGAAGGTAGAGCCATCCTTATCTCTCTGTCCCTTCCCAACCAAGACGTTCAAAATACAGTACTTTGCCCACTGGAACTCAAAAGTGTTCACTAAATCAATTTAAAGCAATTTCAGATGCTACAGAAAAAGAAGTGGTAAGAGACAGATGGGAGGATGGAGATCTGGGCAGAAGGAAAACATCTCTGGTAACTATTTAGTGATGCCAAGAGATTCTGTTGGGACAGATGTCCCGAGCAAGCCTCAGAAGCAGTTCTGGTTTCTGTGAGCCCCATGAACAGTATGACTCTGCAGAGTCACTAAAAAACTCTGAGATTCCAAGCTGGCTTCACTTCTCAGATTTCTACCAGCCTGGGATACAGCCCTCCAAGCCCAAAGCAAAACTTTAGACCATGTGCAGGAGGACGAAGGAGAAAACCTGCACAACGAGAAGAGGAGTTGGACTGCTTATTACTGGGTCACTCAACCAACTAAGCTTAGATCTCTTAGGAGCAACTTCAACAAAGAATATTTACCAGGTTGTATTGTAAACTAATTAATGTTAATATATGTAACATTATGTAGCTACTATGAATTGAATGACCATATGAGTCAGGTGATTTTCATGAATTATATTAAGTTCTCAGTAATTCATTCAACTAATATTTGTTAAGCATCTACCATGTGTCAAATCAAACAAAAATGAATATGATGTGCTTATCAATATTCGTATAACTATACTTATTTCATATGACTGTATAGAAAGAAATTTCCTAGAGAGACTGGGAGGTTGATAAGTATAAAGCATTGATATAGTGCTTGACGTCTAGCAAGCACTTAACATAATCCATTATAGAGGGTACTTACTAGCAGTAGTTCTTCCTGGATGATTTCTTTCTGGAAATGTTCTGGGTGAACATTTCTTCCTTTTACTTATTTGCATTTACTAAAGTTCGACACTAAGTATGCAATGCTAATGTAATAAAAAACAAAAGTCGTTACTTTAAAAGTTAGTAAGATATTTCCTCTCTGAATCCACAAATGAAGACTACCCTGTCTTCTACAGCATCGCCTAGTAGCTCCAATAGAGTGTGGCTGAAGATCTTCTACCCCACCCTCTTCCTCTGGATACCTTCTCAGAGATATTACTTTACATCAGGATCTATGGTATGTTTGAACTCTCACACAGAATCCTGTATAATATTTGACCAAGGACTGGCATGCTTCTTTTCTGCGCCCTTATCGGTCTTTAAAACACACTCTATTTTTTCATAATGGGAAGATTTATTTCTTATGGGGCTTTGGTTTTGATATGTACTTTTTCTCACAAAAATACAGCTTAGGAATCCAATGAGACCCCTAACACATAAGCACACACACACAAAATGTAAATCTTCTATTTCTGAAATGTCCTTACAGCTAGAGGTATAAGAATTACTAGGCAAAGATACATTTAATACTAGAAAAAGCATTTCCTGGGGACCTACTAAGTGCCAGGCATCATGCAAGATGCTGCAATAAAACACTGAATAAAACCTGCTCCTTGTCTTCAATGAATTGCTAGGGGAGACTGCTGTTTAATGCAACACACTGCAACATAGCAAGTCATCCACGCTCTCATTCATTCATTCAACAAGTATTTATCGAGCATACACTACCTTACAGGCACCGTTTCAGTCACTGGGGATACAGAAGTGAGGGAAATAGATAAAATCCCTGCCTCTAGCTTACAATCTAGTGGGGAGAGATAATAAACAAATGAATATAAGTTATAGTTGTGATACTAGTTGCTATAAAAATAATACAATAGGTTAAAGAGATAGTACAAGGGTTGCTGTTGGTATGAGATGGTCGACTGGTCAGATTATATTTGAGAGGAGGTTGGGAGGTGGTAAGGGAGTAAGTCATGCAGATGTTGGGAGAAAGTGTTCTATGCAAAGCTCCTAAAATGGTGTGTACTCCATGCATTGACAGAATAGCAAGATGTCCAGGTGGATGAGCAGAGTGTGCTAGGGAGAGAACAATAGGTGATGAATTTGAAATAGAGTCTGTAGGACCTTGTTGGCCATAGTAAAGCCCTTAGATTTGATTCAGAGATTAATGGTAAGTCATTGGCACATTTTCAGTGGAAGAGGGACATGCTTTCCTTACATTTTAAAATATCATTTAGCTGCTGAGTAGATATTAGGTTGCAGGAAGACAAGAGTAGAAACAAAGAAACTATGCAATAGTCAAGTGAATCAATGTCTGTGGAACAACTGAACGTATGGCTAAGATGTCACAGTAGAACAGAGAGGGTAGTGTTCAGTGGCATCCAAAAGTGACAAATAAAGTCTCCTCATTGAAGACAAGCCCTAAACAGGGATCTGCTCTTTATTTTCAGGTTTGGATTTTTTGGCAAGGAGTGTTCTTTCACTAGGAGACCCATCATATCAATGTCTCTGTTTTGTGAAGTTAGCAGCTCAATAAACACCCAAGTCCATTCACTCATTGAGTGTTGTGCTCAATGGTGTCTGACTCTTTGTGACCATATGGACTGTAGCCCTCCAGGCTCCTCTGTCCATGGGATTCTCCAGAAAAGAATACCGGAGTGGGTTGCCATTTCCTCCTCTAGACTACATTCCTGACCCAGGGATTGAACCTGCGTCTCCCGTGTCTCCTGCATTGTCAAGTGGATTCTTTATCATTGCGTCCATTCATTCATTAGTGGTTGCAAAATGGTGATATTCTCATTTTTTTTAGCTGGGTTATATTTATAAAAAGAACTTTTCCTTCATCTTCTACTTGATTACCCATTAGTGTAATTCACACAGAAAAGGCAAGATAAATGCTTGATTTCCCCCCCCCCCTTTATTTTCAGTTTTCAGAATAACAAGTTGGTTGACTAGCATCTTTCCATGGTGATCAATTGCTACCTTGCTTTCTCCCTTTTTTCTTTATTTCTCCCTTGCTTCCCTCTTCTCTTTCTTAACTCACTCTTTCTCTTCCCTTTCCTTCTCTTACTTTCTCTCTCTCACCTCCCTCTCTTTTTTTCTTTCTAAAATTCTATTTCTCATATTCTTTCTTTCTTACTATCACTATAAACTTAATGATTATTAAATATATCTGATGAGTTCCAATCAATTGCCCATATGGATGCTTAAATTGTCTCATCTTTATTCAGGAGCCTCTTCAGGTTGGCTCCTGCATCCTTTTGATGGAACTGTGGTAGTTTTTTTATCTCCTCCTTGCTGCTTGATACAAGCTGTGACAAGCTCAGCATGTACCTTCCCTCTGCCTAACCTGGAGTCGGCTGTTTCTCTAAGGAGCTCTGGTTCCTTTTAGCAGGAGATGGTATTTCAGCACCACCATCTGAGCATGAGGGGTGAGTCATTGTGTGTTTTTCACTGTTTCTAGGTCTTTTCAGTGAACAAGGTTGGAATTTTTTAATAAAATTAATTATGATTTCATATTGATAATTTCAGGGTAAACTGTGATTTTTTCCTCTTTTTCCCCACACTGATAGTCTCAATTTTCAACAATTCCAAAAACGACAGAATTACAGTTGACCTTTAATTTCTAGTTTGCTTTGTTCCCCCAAAATACCCAGAGCAATCTCATAATTAGTCATACCAACAGTACCAATAGCAATGTGATGACTGTATACAGTTTATGATTCTTTGTAGCTCTTTTTGTCCGAAGAGTATCTCACCTTAAAGATGTACAGGCAAGCTGCTGACATTTAAAGTCATTTGGAATTGTTCATGTCATGGGGCTTTACAGTTTGTGGTGGAAGTAGACATTTAAGAAACAATTTTAAGACATCAGTGTAAAGAAAGAGTACAGCAACCAAAGTGAGGTTCACCTCTCTGGAGGCTCAGGGCCATTCACCCCTAGAAACTGATGCTTAAACAGAGTTTTTAAGCCATGTTGGAATTAGCTCAGCAGAGCACTGGAACAAGGGGTATGTGGAGGGGGCTGGAGCGGGGGAGTGTTCTGACAAAGAGCTGTAACTTGTAAAGCAATCTTCTAATAAACTGCCAAAACAACAGTGGTTGTTTAGAATTTCCTTTTTAAGTTATATTCTCCAGAAATCAAAAGATCATCATCCATATCAGATCTGGTCTCCTCTTTGGTAGTTTTCAAGCTAAAAGTCACATGGAAAGTAATTACTGCACAAAGCCATAGACTTGCTTTCTTTGTAACCCCCAACCATGTTGCTCAGCTTAATCATTCCTTCTATTTATCGTACTTACCTTCCATTTCTAAAAGCAAAGACTTCAGAGCATAAGGACTATAGGCAAGTCATGAAAAGAATGACCGTCAACAGATGATTAGATAAAGGAGATGTGATACACATATACAGTGGAATATTACTCAGTCACAAAGAACGAAATAATGCCATCTGCCATGACAGGGAGGGACCTAGAGATTATTATACCTAGTGAAGTAAGTCAGACAGAGAAAGACAAATATATGTTACCACCTATATGTGCAATCTAAAAAAATGATACAAATGAACTTATTTACAAAACAGAAAAAGAGGCACAATTCTAGAAAACAAACTTATGGTTACTAAGGGGGGAAGTTGGAAGAGGGATAAATTAGGAGGCTGGGATTGACATATACACACTACTATATATAAAATAGATAATTAATAAGAACCTACTGTATAGCAGAGGGAATTCACCTCAATACTCTGTAATGACCTATATGGAAAAGAATCTAAAAAAAAAAATGGATATATGCATATGCCTAATTGATTCACCATGCTATATGACAGAAACTAACACAACATTATAAATCAACTATACTTTGATAAAAATTAATTTTAAAAAATAATTAAAAATAAAAAGAAGAGCCTCAGCGGGTGAAGGGCATCTCCTGGGAGACTCCAGGGAGGATCTGAGACTACAGAAGACCCAAGATAATGATGGTAGGGACACTAGGTCCTGTTCTGGGGATGGCACTGCATTAGTTGCTTAACATACCTCAAATCTAATCAAAACAACTCTGTAATTTAAGGGATGTTATCCCATTTTAGGTGTGAGGAATCTGAGGAGCAAAGAAGAATGTGGCAAAGTTCAAAGTTAAGCCATAAAGAAGAAGAAAATAATGCCTTTTGCAATGACGTGGATGGACCTAGAGATCATCATACTGAATGAAGTAAGTCAGACAGAGAAAGACAAATATATGTCATCACTTACATGTGGAATCTTAAAAATGATACAAATGAACTTGTTTATAAAACCAAAATAGACTCACAGCTGTAGAAAACAAACTTATGGAAACTGCTAAGTTGAAGGGCGGAGAAGGCAATGGCACCCCACTCCAGTGTTCTTGCCCGGAAAGTCCCATGGATGGAGGAGCCTGGTGGGCTGCCATCTATGGGGTCGCACAGAGTCAGACACGACTGAAGCAACTTAGCAGCAGCAGCAGCAGCAAGTTGAAGGGCCAAGATTCAAACTCAGGTCTGCCTCATTCCAAAATCATTGCCTTATGAATTTCATAAGTTTATTCTCTAGAGACATGGCTTATGTGAATATATAAACAATGTTTTATAAAATAAGTTATGTTAGCCTAGAGTCGCATCTCACAGGTGAAGAATACCCTCATAAGAACTAACACTTGCAACTTCCCTGTGGCACAGTGGGTCTGCCACTACAGGGGACACAGGTTCAATCCCTGATCCAGGAAGATTCCACATGTCGAAGATCACCTAAGCCCATGCGTCACAAATCCTGAGACCTGCTCTAGAGCCCACGGCCGCAGCTACTGAAGCCCGTGCACCTAGAGCCTGTGTTCTGCAATAAGAAAAGCCACCACAATGAGAAGCCCAAGCACCACAATTAAAGTGTAGCCCCTGCTCGCCACACCTAGAGAAAGCATGCAGGTAGCAACAAAGACCCAGTGCAACCAAAAATAAAATTAATTAATAATTTAAGAAAAGAACTAACGTTTCGTTGATCCTTTACAGCCCACAATAACAGCCTTTTCTAATTTGATGGGTTCTCATTATTCCCATTTCCCAAAGGAGGAAACTGAGACTCACAAAGTTAGCCTTTCACCTAGTAAGTAATCCAAGATTTCTGACTCCAGATTCCAATTTGTTCCCATTCTTGGTCATCCTGGCTTTGCTTACCAGATATCAGAATGAGGGCAGAGATGAAACTTGACAAGAAAACCAATATGAAAAAAGGTTAAAATCACACCCTCCTCCCAATTATGACACCACTTAACAAAACACCACTGTTTGAATATGAAATTATTATAAAAGTAATAAAACTTTACTTTTAAAATCTTCACTTAAAATATATCTTGGTGGAAAAATCTGTAAAGTCAGTACCTTAGTTTAGCAAGAAAGGTACATAAAAATATGAAAACAGAACATAAAATTCTTGTTTCTTCAGTTCAGTTCAGTTCAGTCGCTCAGTCGTGTCTGACTCTTTGCGACCCCATGAATCGCAGCACGCCAGGCCTCCCTGTCCATCACCAACTCCCGGAGTTCACTCAGACTCACGTCCATCGAGTCGGTGATGCCATCCAGCCATCTCATCCTCTGTCGTCCCCTTCTCCTCCTGCCCCCAATCCCTCCCAGCATCAGAGTCTTTTCTTAGTTTTCAGTATACCTGAAACTATTGTTAAAAAAAAATAAATTCTACTTTAAAAAATAGAGAGAAAGAAGGGCAGGACCTCTCATTGCTTGAATTCTTCACCTTTCCTTCTATAAATAATTTTGCCAAAATGGAACAAAATTTACTTGCTTTTGATAGTCATACTGCTTTGTTCCCAACAAGGTAGCTCAG